>NC_090317.1:81201324-81501324 GCF_039906515.1 Pseudorca crassidens
ATAGAAAGCCCAGAGATAAACCCACGCACATATGGTCACCTTATATTTGATAAAGGAGGCAAGAATATATAGTGGAGAAGAGACAGTCTCTTTGATATGTTGTGCTGGGAAAACTGGACGGGTACATGTAAAAGTATGAAGTTAGATCACTCCCTAACCCCATACACAAAAATAAGCTCAAAATGTATTAAAGACCTAAATTTAAGGCCAGACACTGTCAAACTCTTAGAGGAAATAATAGGCAGAACGCTCTATGACATAAATCACAGCAAGATCCTTTTTGACCCAACTCCTAGAGAAATGGAAATAAAAGCAAAAATAAACAAATGGTACCTAATGAAACTTGAAAGCTTTTGCACAGCAAAGGAAACCATAAAGAAGACCAAACGACAACCTCAGAATGGGAGAAAATATTTGCAAATGAAGCAACTGACAAAGCAAGTGACAACTGACAAATAGTCTTCAAAATTTACAAGCAGCTCATGCAACTCAATAACGAATAAACAAACAACCCAATCCAAAATGGGCAGAAGACCTAAATAGACACTTCTGCAAAGAAGATATACAGATTGGCCACAAACACATGAAAGAATGCTCAACATCATTAATCATTAGAGAAATGCAAATCCAAACTACTATGAGATATCATCTCACACTGGTCAGAATGGCCATCATCAAAATATCTAGAAACAATATATGCTGGAGAGGGTGTGGAGAAAAGGGAACACTCTTGCACTGTTGGTGTGAAAGTAAATGGATACTGCCACTATGGAGGACAATATGGAGCCTGCTTAAAAACTAAATTTAGAATTACCATACAACCCAGCAATCCCACTACTGCGCATATACCCTGAGAAAACCATAATTCAAAGAGAATCATGTACCAAAATGTTCATTGCAGCTCTATTTACAATAGCCAGTACATGGAAGCCACCTAAGTGTCCATCAAGAGATGAATGGATAAAGAAGATGTGCCACATATATACAATGGAATATTACTCAGCCATAAAAGGAATGAAACTGAGATATTTGTAGTGAGGTGGATGGATCTAGAGTCTGTCATACAGAGTGAAGTCAGAAAGACAAAAACAAATACCGTATGCTAACACATATATATGGAGTCTAAAAAAAAAAAGGTCATGAAGAATCTAAGGGCAAGATGGAAATAAAGAAGCAGGCCTACCAGAGAATGGACTTGAGGGTACGGGGTGGGGGAAGGGTAAACTGGGACAAAGTGAGAGAGTGGCATGGACATATATACACTACCAAATGTAAAATAGATAGCTAGTGGGTAGCAGCCCCATAGCACAGGGAGATCAGCTTGGTGCTTTATGACCACCTAGAGGGGTGAGATAGGGAGCGTGGGAGGGAGGCAGATGCAAGATGGAAGAGATATGGGGACATATGTATATGTATAACTGATTCACTTTGTTATAAGGCAGAAACTAACACACCATTGTAAAGCAATTATACTCCAATAAAGTTGTTAAAATAAAAGAATGAGCTATATAACACAATGGTATTTCTGTAAATTTGAAAAGCATCCATACAAAAATACAATGAATATTTTGCAACATACAAATAAAAAAGTACACAAAAATATACGTCTGAATTGTTGCCTGTGGGAGAGGAGGAAAAGGGAACTGGGGTAAGAAAGGAAAGAAGGAAGAGAGGGAAGGAGGGAAGAAAAGAGGAAAGGAAGGAAGAATAGGTTTAACTCACAAGCAACTGGCAGAGCTTTCTGGCAGATACACAGTAGATAGACGGTATTCTTTAGATGTCAGTTTTTTCAACTAATCCTTTCTTTCTTTGTCCCAAGTTCCTAATTCTGAGGAATTTTCTTAATCAGAAAACTGTTAAAATAAGAAATAAACCAATAATGAACTATGCAACAATGTAAGTGGCTTGGCTTTCCATTTCAACAACGTGAGCATGTAGGTGAGTAGATGGACTGGTGTGTTTACCCACCTTCTGTAGACACTGAGTACCTTAAGACACAATCATCGTGGCAGAGCAAGGAGAGCCAGATGCCCCCTTCCTGCCCTCCTTTCGACATGTGTGACTGTTCATGTTTAACGTGACTCAGATTGGAACCTGTACCTCTTTTTGGTAGATCATTCCTTAGCCCACTTCTGTTCCTCTAGTAATTGGAATTTTCTTCCTCAAAACTTTAAGCTTGAGAGACACCAGGGACGGGTTTTTCTGAACCAGTATTTTCTTTCTCTGGGATTCAACACAATCATCAATCAATATTTACTAACTGCTTCCCTCCCCCAACAAAGGCAAGTTCTTCTAGTGGGTTCACAAAGTAGCTTACCAAATAAAATAGGGGACACCCAGTTCAATTTGAATTTCAGAGACACAACAAATAACTTTTTAAGTATGTCCCAAAGATTTCAGGGGACATATTAAAAAAATTATTCATTGTGGATCTGAAATTCAAGTTGAACTGGAAATTCTCTATTTTTATCTGCTAAATTGACAGTTCTACCCTAAAATGAGGGCACAGGGGTTAGAAAACTTGGTCTATTGAGGGTTACTGAAGCACACCCTAGGGGGATACCAGGATGGGGCTAAATTCAGGGGCCTAAATATTCCACATTTAAAAATTTTGTTTTGTTTTTCATTGGATATACAATTGAAAGTAGAATAAAACAGTTTAGTCCTATGAATGAACTATAGTCTTTCCACATGAGACATATCTGGTAAGAGAGGCAGTGTAAAATAAGGAGAAAACAATGGCTACACATCAGAAAAGTCTAATTTTAATTCCAGCTCTACCTCTAGCTAAATCTGTGGAATTGGGCCACTGTGTGGTCCTCAGTCTCTTCATCTGCAGAATAGGAGTGGAAACCTCAATGATTTCTAGTGATTCCTTCTGCTTCAGCCCTCAGTGGTATTCATTATATTGTGTTTACCTAATTTAGTGAAGAGAGTTTTGTTGCTCTTAATTCATGCAGAAACAATAAAACTAACACAAATGAAGATTTCTTCCTCTTCCCATATTCCAGTAAAAATTCCTCTGTGATGTATTATGGTTACAAAAATTAAACCAGAAGTTCAGGCTCGATAAGGAGGCCAAAGATTGCAAATGTCCTGTTACCAAAATAGAACCAAAGCAGAAGCCTTGCTGTAAACAGTATTGCCTTTAGGCAGACAGGGAGGAATTTTGTCAGGGGTGATCTTAACACGGCTTAACTGGGTTGCTGCAGTGTAAAACGGAATCTTTGTGCTTCCAAACAAGCTACCTATCTGTAAAATGGGACTAACTAATTCCTCCTACTTCCCTTGTGGAATTGTCTTGAAGGCTGACTGAGATAACGTCTGTGAAATTCTATACTTGATGAGGTTGTTTCATACTCTCCAAATTCTATCTCAAATGTCTTACACAGAAAGTAAATGCTTATTAAGAAGGCTAATTACAAGTTTGACTTTGAAGCCCATGTATTTCCAGAGTATATATATTATTTTATTTTTTTCAGAGTATGTATTTTAATTAACAAGGTTTGAAGAGCAAGAGGTGGATCTGCCTATGTTAAAAAAAAAAACCTAATAAACTATCCTAGTATTACTAGCCTCAATTATTCTGTGTATCCCCTAAACTATGTAATACAATTTGGTGAGAAAAAAATTTCCATCCAGAATATTTAAAATCAGAAATGTCGTGTCATTTATACAGATCAATTTTAGTGATCTGGAAAATTAATATATTCACAATAAATTCTTCTATGACTTGTTTTTTTATGTTTTTAATAGCAGTAAAGATAGATCATAATTTGGCCAATTATTGCTCTATGGCTAGAGGCATGAAAAATATGTAAATTTAACCAACTTTTGATCATTACCTCTCCCAAAGTATTTTACTATAGCCTAAAGATTCTGAATTTAAAGATTTTTCTTGTGCCCCAATTTTAATTTTCAATCCTGTTAAGTCCAAAGGGAAGTAGAGAACAAAGATGTCCAAGAGGGCAGATAGGATGTCACATCTACCTGAGGTCCATTCATTATCAACTACTAACTATGTTTCTTGTACCAGAACTTGGTCACATAGAGCATACAAATTGGTGAGCTGTACCCTTCCCAGTACAGATTTAAGTGAATATAAGTAAAGACTTCTTTCTGAGGTTACATCACTTATGCTGAAACCATTTCACCTCAGAGCACAACATCAATAAATACTGTAAGATATGTGCTAAAGTGTCCCCCAATTTCTTCAGATCTTGTTTCTTTTGCCTCAGATCACAGCAATGCATCAATTATACTGAAAAAGAAATCAGGAGTGTGTTGTACTCATGCGTTTGTTTCTACATTAAGTTACGTCTAGTGCTCAGGAAGCATATCACATGCTCTGAAAAGTCTATATTAGGTGCCAAAACCTCCTGCCATATAGAAGCCTCCTGTCTCAGCAGCTTCTTCTGGCATCATGAAATACAATGGGGATAATCCACCACTGGATTATGTATGACAGTCTTGCTTTCATTTTTTATTGACGTGATTGAATAAACTTGGTCATACAGTTCTACTACTGATTCTGTCTCGTTAATTTCTATTCCTGAGGTGGTCTATAAGCATCAGAATATCATTTAAAACAAAACATAATGTAATGGCTTCTTCAAACTCAGGAAACTTGTGAAAAATAAACATTAACCATTTGTTGTGGTAATGAGGTGAATGAAAGTGTGCCAACTTGGTTGGAATCCTGACTCTGCCATTTTTTAGAGTTACTTTATCTCTTTAAGCCTCCATTCCTCTATCTACAGAATAAAATTTAAAATATTTATTGGGCAACTACTATATGTTCTAACCACTTGGGGATCCATCAGTGAATAAAGCAAAAATCCCTGTCCTCACTGAGCTTACAGTACAGGGAGAATATATCAAAATAAGCCAATGAAGCACAAACTATGACATTACTCCAGCAGTTTACTTCTTATAAAAATAGGATTTTGGATATTTTTACATTACAATAAAACAGACAATTTTTTATATCAAATATGAGATAAAATAAAACTTTAAAAGGAAAAAGAAAATTAGAAAATTATCACTTAGCAGCTATCACAGTAATAATCGTTCATACAAAACTTACCAACACATGCTAAAACTAGTAGGTGACAGTCTGAAAAGAAAATAACATTTATATAGTCTCAAATATTTTCCCACGAGATACTTCTTAATTAAAAAGAATTAACTGGAAAGAGCTGAATCAACACCCATTTTCAGGAAAGAGAATGTAACCTAGGCCTTAGCCAATTAGTGCATTACCATTACTCTGGCTACAGGATTTTTACATTGGAGAAGGATAACAGAACCCACCTTAACCAAGGGATCAAAGATAACATCTCTAGTGTTGGGAAAAGTAGGTATTACATACCTTCTGATACAAGGCACAAAAACATCTTCTGTGGTACTCCTGTCAAAAAGGCAAAACCTGAATTTAATAATGAGAAAACACTAGGGAAACCCAAATCAAAGCATATTCTACAAAAAATTGAATAGTACTCTTCACAAATGTCAAGGACATGCCAAAAATAGAAATACTGTAGAACTGTTTCAGATTTTAAAAGACTACGGAGACATGACAACTAAATTCAGCATGTGATTCAAAATTGGATCAAAGACCAAGAAAAATACATTCTTTCACTCTGATGGATAATAGGAGGACAACTGGTGAAATTACAAGATTTGTAGACCAAATAATAATACTGTATTAATGTTAATTTTCTAATTGTGACCATTACACTATGGTTATGTAAAAGAATGCCCTTGCATTTAGGAAATACTCACTGAAGTGTGCAGTGATAAAGTATCTGTGTCTGTAATTTATCTCAGATGGTTCAGAGAAATAAAAAATATATATATATATGTATATCTATATATCTATATCTATCTATCTATCTATCTATCTATCTATCTATATATATATATATATATAGAGAGAGAGAGAGAGAGAGAGATGGTGAGAGACAGAGAGGGGAATTAAATGATAAAGCAAATACTTTAAAATAGAAATATTCGAGGAATATAAGTGAAGGCATATGGGAATTCTTTCTACTATATTTTCAATTTTAGTGTTGGTACGATCTGGCAGTGACCAACCTAACCAATTGATCCAAATTAGCATCACTAATAGTGGGACAAGCTGATATTTTATGCCCCCTGAAGTGATGAAATATGAAATATACATCACCTATGATGTATTCCTGCCAAAAATGTTTTACCTCAATCTAATTAAGCTTTTACACGTAGTTTCCAATTAATAGAAAATAAAGGGATAGAGGAATGAGTTAAATGACACCAAGTGAAAATAATCAGAGAAACTCAGAATGCAGAACATTCTATAAGACAACTAGCCTGGACTCACCATAATGTAAAATATCAGGGGAAAAATAAGATAGTGGGGAAAGGAGGGTGTGTGTGTGTGATTATTCCAGGTTAAAAGGGTCTAAGAGAGATAACAACCAAAGGCACTATGTGATCCTAGATTGGATCCTGTTTCTAAAAAATATTTTTAAAAGCTCCAAAAAAATGTTTTTTGAGACAATTGGGAAAATTTAAATCTGGCCTTAATATTGGATGATATGAAATTACTGCTAATTTTCTTATGATTCATAATGCGTATGTAGGAGATTGCCCTTATCTTTAAGAGATGTCTACTGAAAAATTTAGAGATGAAGTGCTATGATGTCTACAATGTACTTTTAAAGGGTGCAGAAAATTTTATGGAGTGAGAAAGAGAGAGAGTAAATACAGCAGCATGTTAATGATCATTGAATATAAATAAAGAGTATATGGGTGTTTATTTTACTATTGTTTCAACTTTATACATAACATTTTTTATAAAAATGCTGGGAGAAAATAAAATAATAATGATTTTACCTTCATAATATATTCCTATTAGTTTTCTTCTAGAGGTTTAAAAATTTGAAAATGAACAAAGAAATGAAAAGATAAAAGCACATCGTTGCTTACAAGTTTTGTTCTAAACTCTCTAAATTTAAAAATATTAATACAATATATCTCAGGGTTGTGTTTGTAACATAGATGAAGGAGAGTTGACCAGCTACAGTGATTCCATCAGTGAGCAACAAGGTAGGGAAAAGGACATAACTGTGGCTGCCCCAAAATTTAACTCCCTCCAAACCTCGGGGTGACTGTGAGATCTTCCAATCTGAGACTGTTTCCAGGTCTGAGATACATAGGTGAAGTGGATGCAAACTTTCTTTTCTAATTCCTTTCTGACAGGTGGAGTTGTTCTATTTCTAGACACAAATCCAGACCATTTCTGAAAGCCATCCATGTATGTTGAAGACTGATACCCTTAACTTCCAATGCTATTGAGAATTTGTGTGCCGTCCTGTATTTTCATAAGTATTCTTATGTTATTATGTGTATGGTCTTATCACTGGGAGAAAAAGAAAGAGCATAACTGTATACACTGCCTTCTACGTGTGAACTAAATAACAGACTTATGGTGTCTAATCACCACAGGCTTTGAAAGAAATGATGTGATTAGTTGCTGATCACAACATGCATCTGTTATTTACATAGTGATTTGTGGACTGATGAGCTAGCAGCAAAGTCTATACTTTATGCAAATACTAACAACTAACATATCTTAGTAACTGAAATTTGAACCACGTTATTGGTGTGCATATCATAACCACACCTGTACTGCCACTTTAGCCTCTTTTTTATGTTCCTTGAACACCTAAGAAAAAGTGTTACCTCAAGGTCTTTTGCACTGGCTGTTCCCTCTGCCTGGAACACTCCTCCCCCAGATATCCACATATGCTCACTCTCTCGTATCCTTCAGGTCCATGATCAAAGAGCATCTTCTCAACATAGCCATCACTGATCTCCTCACATTTTTCTATCCCCTTATATTGATTTATTTTCCTCCATGGAATTTCTCACCCTTATTACATTAACTTTATTTTAAAATCTGTTCCAACCAAATGGAATGTATGCTCTACTGAGGGTAGGGGTTTTGTCTTCTTCCCTCATATATACCTAGTGCCTCAAACACAGTGAACCTAATAAGCACATAATAAACACTTTGAAATGAATGAATGATCAATCATCTAACACAGTTGGAAAACATCATACAATGCAACCACCTGAATCAGTGTTACTGGGCACTAAGAGAACCCAAGCAGGGAATAAAAACCAAACCATACACGTGAGTACTTGCACCTGACTAATCCATGGATTTTTGTTTTGTTTTCAGAAGGATAACCATAAAGTTTTAAACCAAGAAATGGCTCTAGCGAACCAGAAAAAAGCCATGAACAAAAGTTCAAATAGTCTACCAATAGTGCACTAGGATTAGTATATCATTTTTCTGTGTACCAATGAAAATCTACTTATATTTTTAGTAGCTATTAAGGAAGAGAGATGAAGTTTTAAAGAGAGGAAGTAGGCATTCATATTTCTGGGATAATTTGAATATTTCCACCTAAAGTAGGGTCTCTCTTTACATAAAATGCTTAGGAATATTTCTTCTAAGTTCATTTTTACATATTTTTCATATTTGTAGCTAAGGTTCAAATGAGTGTAGCTTTCACAGAATCACTTCATTCAATGAAACACAAGCACCTAGTAATCATAGGAAAATCATTCCTGTTGATTTATAAATGCTGATAATAACAGGTGACAGGCAGGTGGTAATCACTGTATGCATTATATATTTTATTTAATATTAATTTAAGAAATAATTTAAAAGCTTTTACAAGAGGTAATTGTTAAATATATGTCACCTATTTTGATCATAATATAGTGCATAAAGGTATTTATTACTAACCCATAGTTTAATTAACCCCATGGGTTAATATTTCTTATCTTCTTAAGAGCAACAGAATAACATAATGAGATTATTCCTTGTATCTCAAGTGACCTATATGAACAAGACATCTTTAATATTTCATTATTAACTGTGTAATCACGTATATTAATACAGGTAAAGTTTGGTGTAGGGGCCTCCTAAATTCACTTCAAATCCCTGATTCTAGGATCACCAACATTTCTCTGCTTCCTCCAAAGTAGAACAAGATAAAACCAGGTTCTTTCTCACTACATCTCAGTGATTGAGAATGAAAATTCTTTGATGTGACCAATTCCATTATTCATCAAAGAGGAGGAGTGGAGCTGCCATCCTGTAACATTTCTGTGAAAATACATCAGTCCATGGGTTTCATAACCATCAGAAAGATCACTCAAGAAAACATCTTTTATTAAAAGATATCATTAAGTCCTTGTAAATGTTCAACACAGGAGTTCTCAACTCATCATTTCTTGACCATTTCCTTCATTTGGCTTCATTAAGATGTTAGTTATAAAAGTAACGGACTTGAAGATAAGAAACCTAGGATGCAGACCTAAACCTGTCTCTTATCAACTATATGACCTTAGCAAATCCTTTAGCTTCTATGAGCCTTAGTTTCTTCACCTGTAAAATAGGATAGCACTTCTTCATCTGCCTCAGAGATTCATCAGGAAAATCAAATAGATGTCCATAAGATATGAATAGTGGGACTCTATACAGATGTGAACTACAAAAGGAGCCAATCTCACGATGAGAACCAGTATGCAAAATTAATAAAAAATATAGTCCTTGTTCAGGGTACTCAAAATATAATTAGCAAAATTTGAAATTGATGATGTGCTCATTAATTAATCTTTGCAAAAATTGATCAGCTCCCAGAGAAATAATCCATTTCCTGATCTTTGAAAATGGTTTATGTTTCATTTGAGACACAGGCTGAGTTTGAACTCCAAAGAAAACATGGCATAAGCATTAACATGAAAAAATGTTTAATCCCATACAAAGGGCACATTATACGGCTGATATAACCAGCTGCCCATGTCTGTTACCACTAGAAGCTGACACTTCCAATAATTCAGAAGGTGTAGGATGGTCATGAAGCCAAATTTCAACTGTCTTGCCCACTCATTGTTGGCTATTTCACTTGTTTTCCATGTGTGTGTGTTCCTCCCTTGGGAAAATCTTCTCATATTACAACGGTATCTCTGTGGTTGTACAATACACATTACAGATGTTCAGACAAACAGGAGAAAGCTGGATTTAGTTTTCATATCTGAAAACGATCCAGACAAGTTTCATGGATCATTCTTTTAAGAGTAGTTAAATATTGCCAACTATCAGAGCCCTAGTGAAGATGTGAGAGACTAATTATCCACTTCTAAGCCTTTTCTGTGGGTGCAGCACATGGTCAATTGGCAGAATTAGAAAATTTACACAAGTTTGTCCAAACGCCTAAGTTCGTAACTCGTCATCCCTGGATGAACATTTGTCATCTTTGACTAAGCAGCATCTATATGCCCTTCCTATATAGGAGCAGGGAGTAGGAAAGGGAATCACTATAGGGACAGGTAGGAACATGTTTCTACTATGAAACAAACATTTCTTCTCATCTGCCATCCCCATGTGCTGGGACATCAGACTGTGAGGCCTAGCCAATCAAAGAATAGAATGTCTACCTCTGGAACACTGGATCCCAGGGGAGTGATGGAAAGATGAAGAGTAATTTGGGAAATAATTAACAAAGGAAGGCGGAGCATCGCTAATCCAGAGACAAAGACCAAAAGTGTCCAGGGCCAGTGATGCCAGTAGTGTAGGCCTATGGAGACTCTTCCCAAGGCCGTACCCCATTGCCAGTTCTCCAGGATTCCTATCCATCCTCTGAGTTTGATTCTCTAGCCTTTCAATGATTGTGCATCCAATATTCATGATAACCCAAATATGTTCCAGACGATCCATTAGAGAATTAGCCAGAAGTGTGCAAGGAGACACTGCAGATATAAATATATATGACATATTTTTTGCCTTGGAGAAGCAAAATGTAGTGAGGCTGGTGAGGAACTAAAATTCAGTTCTGATCCCACTTCCTCCCCAATCCCCATCCTCTTTCTCCCAGTTTCCAGGTTCTATGATCAGTAGCTTTCTCTTGAAATATTTTGCTTTCTAATCCATTTCGTAGGTGTTTCTTGTCAGCCCCATAAGATTGTGAGCATATTGGGCATGTAATCCCTGTAGGTTTTATTTTTAAATCATCATAACATTCAGCCTAGTGTTTAGGATATGGGAGGTCCTTCTCACAGAAACATTTACTGACAATTGTCCTAATTATCCCTTGCATCAGAATAATGGAGCTTTGCTGCACTAGCCCACCTCTTAGAGAGAATATCAAATTCCAAACAATTCAATTATGTGAGCACCATACATGTCTTTTTGTTAGGTTCTCACTTTAGCACAGCTGATGAAAAGCCTCCATAATCTAATGACCTTTCACCCCATAAACACATCATACTGGCACCTATTCAATACAGGTCCTAAGCTATGAAATGCAGATGCAAAGATACATCATAGTCATTCCACTAAGGGGGTTCACAATCACATGGAAATCAAGACATTAATGATGTTCCCCATTCCCAATTTGAGAGGCAGGATTGTAATGGGGTTTATTCCTACTGTCAATACAGAGACAGAATGGGAAAGCTGAAAATGGGAAAGAGAAGTCATACGTACTGAGGAAATAGGAAAAAACCAAAAGCTTTTGAAAGGAGCTGAGCAGTTGCTGTGATTGAATGAAAGTCAGGTACCAAATCTGAGATAAACGAATCCTCAAAACCAAGCAGAGACCAAAAGCCTGGGACATGATGAATTGTGAGATTGGGATTGACATATATACACTAATATGTATAAAATGGATAACTAATAAGAACCTGCTATATAAAAAAAGTAAAATAAAATTCAAAAAAAATTAGAATTAATGCCACATAGGAAATTATTAGGTCAACTAAAAGCTGGCATATGGTTGGTTGTTTGGATAAAAATATTGTATCAATATTAAATTTCCTGAAGTTGAAGACTCTACTGTGTAAATGTAGGAGAATATTATAGTTTAGAGGAAATGCTCACTGAAATATTTGGGGGTGAAGGGCTTTATGCAAGTAACTTACTCTTGAATTGTTCAGAAAAATGTTATGTATATATATTATTTATGTGTGTATGTGTGAATACACGTCGATCTAGATGTATATGGGAGAGAAACCGCAAAAAATAAAGCAAATAGAGTAAAACAAAAACAAAAGCCTGGGACAAATTCCTGATCAGAGCTGGTAGGACTGGCTAAGACTAGGGCAAGGGCATTAGGATGGACAAGCGAGTAACAAATTCCATGGGCAGCATATTGAGCTTGCGTAGCAGGGTGGATGGGTCACTGGTGGGTTAAGGTCATGGTTCTCTGAGTTCATCACCTGAAGTTAAGTGTGGTAGCCAAAGCAAGCCTGAGACACTCTAGAAGAACAGTGGAAGAAACTGAACTTCAAAAGTGGGATTTCAGTTAAGAATTTGTCTGGTAGATAAAAGATGAACAGCCATTGGCAGAAGAAGAAAAGTATGAATAAAGCAAAGAGACTGGACAGAATATAATTTATCATGGACGGGGGAGGCATGATCTGTGGCTGAAATACAGGGGCAAAAAATTCTCAAGGAGGATTCAGGAGAAGTAGTTTGGGAGTAGACTGGGAAGGGTCTTGGAAGACATGTTAAAATTTTTGAACTTCATTCTGGAATCAACAGAAAGTCCACCTAGGGTTTTATGTAGCAGGTATTATGTTGCAGGTTGGGTTCCATGGGAAGCCGGTTCAGAGCACAGATTTGCATGCAGGGAGATTACTGGAGAGTGCCAGAAGCTCAGCACATACTGGGGCAGTGAAGGAAGTCACACTGGACAGAGGGAGAATTTGGGCTGAGATGCTATCACAACAAAGGCCTCAGCTGATCCCCAGGTGCTACTATGAACAAGCAATAAGTCAGTTACTGCTGGAAGGCCCAAAGATAGTGATAATCTGTGCTCTATTCATCACTACAAACAAAATTATGCAGCACACCAGGGTGAGCTCCCTCCATGTCCCAGGGACTCTGCTAAGACATGTTTCATATTGCACCTTTTTAAATCCCCCCAAATCTTATATATCATTTCCATTCAACACACCAGACTATTAAGGAGAAGTAGATTCAGGTAAACTCAATGAGTAAAAATAATCTTGCTGTAACCACATAACAAAAGAATAAAAAAAAATAACAACATAAATATTTCTGTGGCATAATTTTTGAAAGAATTATTTGGAATCTTGAGTAGAAGAAAAGGGATGGGAAGTTTGTGTTTTTCTTTGTGAGGTTTGTTTTGTTTTGTTTTACTGTTTGTGAGAGTGAGATAAAAAACAAAGAAAATGTCTTTGCAAATCAACTGTTGCAACTGTCCCACCAGCTTTTTGTAGAACAAAACAAAACAGAAGGAAAAAAAAAGATGAAGAAGAAAGAAGGAATAAAAGGAACTAAATCAGTGTTTCAGAAAAGAGTCATAGTCCACGAGAATAGTGTCATAGTCTAGGAGAGAAAAGAAATAGATATATCAAATTGCTATACTTCATTTTGCTTAGATTCTGCCCCTACAGATATACGTGCATGTGGGTGACCTGTATTGTGTCTTGCCACAGAATGTAATGATTATAACAATGACTAACATTTGTTGATCACTTATATTGTGCAGAGATCTTTACATTCATTTCCTCATTTAATCCTGTTAAATGATAAACAGTGGCATACTGAAATTTTTAAGAGTCTATTTGAGCAAAAATTGATCAAATTGGGTAGCGCCAAACTGGAAGTAGTTAGGAGCACTCCTCCAACAGAAGCCAGCGGCAGACATACAGCAAAAGTGCAAAAGAGGAAGGAAATTATTTGGATAGAGCTTAAAGCCTAGCTGGCTATTTGGAATTGGTTGTCCTTAGCATTTTGGTGTTGTAACCTTGAGGCTGTTACAGGCTTAGATTTTGATTTGCTGATGGCACCATGGCATTAGAGCCACTTCTGTCTAATGGCCTCCTTGTTTAATTAATTTAACTATTCTCACAGCAACACTGTGGGGTATGTATATATTTTTAAAACCATTTTATCACCATGTATATGTTTTTTTTCAACATTTGTACAGATGAGGAGACCAAGTCTCAGGGAGGTTAGAAATCTGGATCAGCAGCAAGTACCACTGGCTGCAGTGATACCTTTCTGACTGGAGAACCCACTAACTCAATCACTCTGCCAACATTCCTACAGAATTTATATTTACAAAACACCTACCCAGCCCTCAATTCACATGCCCATCATAACTGTGCATGTAGTATGTCAGTTAGCACTTTATAGATGAGACTCAGAGAACTTGAACAACTTGTCCTGATCACACAGCTGGTAAACAGGGAAACCAAGGCTTGAACTCCTGATAACAAACACTGGGCTTTTGCTACATAAACCCCATTGATGCTGTATTTAAGAAAAAAAATACAAGTTTTTCAGTCAGATACTTTAAAGATACAAACATCAACTATGAATGCCTATTGGCAAAGGCAGATGATAATAAAAATGTTTGGCTGAAGGAATCATTTCTATGAGACAACAGTAATACAGATCCAAGAGCAACCTTGGGAAAAAGTTTCTGGCTGACAGAAGAGCAGATCAGTACGAAGTTTTTGGAATGCTATTCAGCAATATATACAGAGAGTTTTAAGTGTACAGACTCTTTGGCCCAATAATTTTATTTCTACTTTACAACGGCATCTGGCTAGCAGCCCCAACCAGAGCTGCTGCCATTAAAATGCACATGAAGTCAGAGAAAAAGAGGAAAACCTCCATTAACACTGAAAATTAAGCCTGAGAGGAACAACCAGAAAACTTGGAAATCCCACTCTGTAGCATGGACATTGCTTTCTGAAGTGACAAAAATGCTGGTTTGTACCTATGTGAGGACTAAAGGTCTAAGCAATCACATGTCAGGACATGCGAGAGGGTCTGATAGTGGCATGGTGCACCTGGGAGGGGAAGCACCCACTTGAAGACAGTAGGAGCTGTAGGCAGGAGGAGGAGTAAGAGAGCAATGTATGCTGGACTCTAGAATGTCATAATGGCTTCCATCAGTTCCAAGTGTCAAAGGGCCAGGTGGTGAGGGAGGAGAACATTCTACCCCAACCTAACAGAGCCTCTCTACTTAAAAGTCAAACCCATGTGGATCTTTCCTTATGAGGAGAATTCAAGGGAAAAGTCAGGCTAGTACTGCTGAAAAACTCTATAGAACAACAAAAAAAGAATATTAACCATGTAACTCAGAGAATAAGTCACTTCCTTAAAAAGAATTATGACAGGAACCAGAAGAAAATTTTAGAAAGCTATTTGATATCTTTTGTAGGATAAAGAAAAAAGACATGGTTGTTTTCAAATGAGGTGAGTGTTGTGGGGGCAGAGTGTGGAGGAGAAGCCACAAAAGAGAACAGGATGAAATGAAAAGAGAAAATAAGATGAAAGAAGAGGATCACAGAAAACAACAGAGCCATGGATACAGTGTACTGAGAAGGCAAAAACTGAGAGGCCAAGAATTTTATACCAAGTCAAAATGTCATTCATTTGTGAACACAAGAGACAGATATTCTCAGATTTGTAAGTCGTCAGAAAATATATATTTTTAAAAATATTTTTTGATGGATACAAACAGAGAAAGGGGGAGTGGGAGGAATTGGGAGATTGGGACTGACATATATACTCTATTGATACTATGTGTAAAATAGATAACGAATGAGAACCTACTGTGGAGCACAGGGAACTCTAACCCATGCTCTGTGGTGACCTAAATGGGAAGGAAATACAAAAAAGAGGGAATATATGTATACGTATAGATGATTCACTTTGCTGTATAGTAGAAACTAACAGAACATTGTAAAGCAAAATACTCCAATAAAAATTAATTTAAAAAAACATTTTTGGAGATATACACAAACCAACAGAGAGATAAGAATACAAGAATGAAGAAGTCGGGGTATAAAAGGTCCAGTGCTAACTACTGAAATGTAGTAAACATAGAGCTCAGTTAAAAGGTGGTAAATATGGTTTTAAAACAAAATAATTATTTTTAAAAATATTAAAATTAAAAAATATAAGGCAAACTATATGATTATATTAAGTCCATGTAAGATGAGGAAAGGAAATTAGGGAGAAAGTACAGGGTGTTAAATTCTCAGTGTAAAATGTTTTGACTCCCCAGATGGCCCAGCTTTGGAGAAAAGAAAGTTCAGTGACTCCCAGGCTGTCATTTTAAGAATATGATACTAAGGTCTGGAAATAGGAAGGGCATGGTTCAGTGTCGTAAACCTACATCAGCTCCTGTGAAAATACAGCGCTTCCTTAATTTTCCACCTTCAGCTTAGTGTCACACTCAGTTGTTTTTTTTTTTATTAAACATCTTTATTGGGGTATAATTGCTTTACAATGGTGTGTTAGTTTCTGCTTTATAACAAAGTGAATCAGTTATACATATACATATGTTCCCATATCTCTTCCCTCTTGCGTCTCCCTCCCTCCCACCCTCCCTATCCCACCCCTCCAGGCTGTCACAAAGCACCAAGCCAATATCCCTGTGCCATGCGGCTGCTTCCCACTAGCTATCTACCTTACTACGTTTGTTAGTGTGTATATGCCCATGACTCTCTCTCGCCCTGTCACAGCTCACCCTTCCCCCTCCCCATAACCTCAAGCCGGTTCTCTAGGAGGTCTGCATTTTTATTCCTGCCTTACCCCTAGGTTCTTCATGACATTTTTTTCCTTAAATTCCATATATATGTGTTAGCATACGGTATTTGTCTTTTTCTTTCTGACTTACTTCACACTGTATGACAGACTCTAGGTCTATCCACCTCATTACAAATAGCTCAATTTCGTTTCTTTTTATGGCTGAGTAATATTCCATTGTATATATGTGCCACATTTTCTTTATCCATTCATCTGATGATGGGCACTTAGGTTGTTTCCATCTCCGGGCTATTGTAAATAGAGCTGCAATGAACATTTTGGTACATGACTCTTTTTGAATTTCGGTTTTCTCAGGGTATATGCCCAGTAGTGGGATTGCTGGGTCATATGGTAGTTCTATTTGTAGTTTTTTAAGGAACCTCCATACTGTTCTCCATAGTGGCTGAACCAATTCACATTCCCACCAGCAGTGCAAGAGTGTTCCCTTTTCTCCACACCCTCTCCAGCATTTATTGTTTCTAGATTTTTTGATGATGGCCATTCTGACTGGTGTGAGATGATATCTCATTGTAGTTTTGATTTGCATTTCTCTAATGATTAATGATGTTGAGCATTCTTTCATGTGTTTGTTGGCAGTCTGTATATCTTCTTTGGAGAAATGTCTATTTAGGTCTTCTGCTCATTTTTGGATTGGGTTGTTTGTTTTATTTTATTGAGCTGCATGAGCTGCTTGTAAATTTTGGAGATTAATCCTTTGTTGGTTGCTTCATTTGCAAATATTTTCTCCCATTCTGAGGGTTGTCTTTTGGTCTTGTTTATGGTTTCCTTTGCTGTGCAAAAGCTTTGAAGTTTCATTAGGTCCCACTTGTTTATTTTTGTTTTTATTTCCATTACTCTAGGAGGTGGGTCAGAAAGTATCTTGCTGTGATTTATGTCATAGAGTGTTCTGCCTATGTTTTCCTCTAAGAGTTTGATAGTTTCTGGCCTTATATTTAGGTCTTTAATCCATTTTGAGCTTATTTTTGTGTATGGTGTTAGGGAGTGATCTAATCTCATACTTTTACATGTGGCTGTCCAGTTTTCCCAGCACCACTTATTGTAGAGGCTGTCCTTTCTCCACTGTACATTCCTGCCACCTTTATCAAACATAAGGTGTCCATATGTGCATGGGTTTATCTCGGGGCTTTCTATCCTGTTCCATTGATCTATCTTTCTGTTTTTGTGCCAGTACCATACTGTCTGATAACTGTAGCTTTGTAGTATAATCTGAAGTCAGGGAGCCTGATTCCTCCAGTTCTTTTTTCATTCTCAAGATTGTTTTGGCTATTCGGGGTCTTTTGTGTTTCCATACAAATAGCAAAATATTTTGTGCTACTTCTGTGAAAAATGCCAGTGGTAGTTTGATAGGGATTGCATTTAATCTATAGATTGCTTTGGGTAATAGAGTCATTTTCACAATGTTGATTCTTCCAATCCAAGAACATGGTATATCTCTCCATCTATTTGTATCATCTTTAATTTCTTTCATCAGTGTCTTATAATTTTCTGCATACAGGTCTTTTGTCTCCTTAGGTAGGTTTATTCCTAGATATTTTATTCTTTTTGTTGCAATGGTAAATGGGAGTGTTTTCTTGATTTCACTTTCAGATTTTTCATCATTAGTATATAGGAATGCCAGAGATTTCTGTGCATTAATTTTGTATCCTGCCACTTTACCAAATTCATTGATTAGCTCTAGTAGTTTTCTGGTAGCATCTTTAGGATTCTCTATGTATAGGATCATGTCATCTGCAAACAGTTACAGCTTTACTTCTTCTTTTCCGATTTGGATTCCTTTTATTTCCTTTTCTTCTCTGATTGCTGTGGCTAAAACTTCCAAAACTATGTTGAATAAGAGTGGTGAGAGTGGGCAACCTTGTCTTGTTCCTGATCTTAGTGGAAATGCTTTCAGTTTTTCACCATTGAGGATGATGTTTGCTGTGGGCTTGTCATATATGGCCTTTATTATGTTGAGGAAAGTTCCCTCTATGCCTACTTTTGGCAGGGTTTTTATCATAAATGGGTGTTGAATTTTGTCAAAAGCTTTCTCTGCATCTATTGAGATGATCATATGGTTTTTCTCCTTCAATTTGTTACTATGCTTTATCACATTGATAGATTTGCGTATATTGAAGAATCCTTGCATTCCTGGAATAAACCCCACTTGATCATGGTGTATGATCCTTTTAATGTGCTGTTGGATTCTGTTTGCTAGTATTTTTTTGAGGATTTTTGCATCTATGTTCATCAGTGATATTGGCCTGTAGTTTTCTTTCTTTGTGATATCCTTGTCTGGTTTTGGTATCAAGGTGATGGTGGCCTCGTAAAATGAGTTGGGGAGTGTTCCTCTCTCTGCTATATTTTGGAAGAGTTTGAGAAGGATAGGTGATAGCTCTTCTCTAAATGTTTGATAGAATTCGCCTGTGAAGCCATCTGGTCCTGGGCTTTTGCTTGTTGGAAGATTTTTAATCACAGTTTCAATTTCAGTGCTTGTGATTGGTCTGTTCATATTTTCTATTTCTTCCTGATTCAGTCTTGGCAGGTTGTGCATTTCTAAGAATTTGTCCATTTCTTCCAGATTGTCCATTTTATTGGCATAGAGTTGCTTGTAGTAATCTCTCATGATCTCTTTTATTTCTGCAGTGTCAGTTGTTACCTCTCCTTTTTCATTTCTAATTCTATTGATTTGAGTCTTCTCCCTTTTTTTCTTGATGAGTCTGGCTAGTGGTTTATCTATTTTGTTTATCTTCTCAAAGAACCAGCTTTTAGTTTTATTGATCTTTGCTATTGTTTCCTTCATTTCTTTTTCATTTATTTCTGATCTGATTTTTATGATCTCTTTCCTTCTGCTAGCTTTGGGTTTTTTTTGTTCTTCTTTCTCTAATTGCTTGAGGTGCAAGGTTAGGTTGTTTATTCTAGATGTTTCCTGCTTCTTAAGGTGGGCTTGTATTGCTATAAACTTCCCCCTTAGAACTGCTTTTGCTGCATCCCACAAGTTTTGGGTCGTTGTGTCTCCATTGTCATTTGTTTCTAGGTATTTTTTGATTTCCTCTTTGATTTCTTCAGTGATCACTTCATTATTAAGTAGTGTATTGTTTAGCTTCCATGTGTTTGTATTTTTTACAGATCTTTTCCTGTAATTGATATCTAGTCTCATGGCGTTGTGGTCAGAAAAGATACTTGATACAATTTCAATTTTCTTAAATTTACCAAGGCTTTATTTGTGACCCAAGATATGATCTATCCTGGAGAATGTTCCAAGAGCACTTGAGAAAAAAGTGTATTCTGTTGTTTTTGGATGGAGTGTCCTATAAATATCAATTAAGTCCATCTTGTTTAATGTATCATTTAAAGCTTGTGTTTCCTTATTTATTTTCATTTTGGATGATCTGTCCATGGGTGAAAGTGGAGTGTTTAAGTCCCCTAATATGAATGTGTTACTGTCGATTTCCCCTTTTATGGCTGTTAGTATTTGCCTTATGTATTGAGCTGCTCCTATCTTGGGTGCATAAATATTTACAATTGTTATATCTTCTTCTTGGATCGATCCCTTGATCATTATGTAGTGTCCTTCTTTGTCTCTTTTAATAGTCCTTATTTCAAAATCTATTTTGTCTGATATGAGAATTGCTACTCCAGCTTTCTTTTGGTTTCCATTTGCATGGAATATCTTTTTCCATCCCCTTACTTTCAGTCTGTATGTGTCTCTAGGTCTGAAGTGGGTCTCTTGTAGACAGCATATATAAGGGTCTTGTTTTTGTATCCATTCAGCTAATCTGTGTCTTTTGGTGGGAGCATTTAGTCCATTTACATTTAAGGTAATTATCGATATGTACCTTCCTATTCCCATTTTCTAAATTGTTTTGGGTTCGTTATTATAGGTCTTTTCCTTCTCTTGTGTTTCTTGCCTAGAGAAGAGCGTTTAGCATTTGTTGTAAAGCTGGTTTGGTGGTGCTGAACTCTCTCAGCTTTTGCTTGTCTGTAAAGCTTTTAATTTCTCCATCAAATCTGAATGAGATCCTTGCTGGGTAGAGTAGTCTTGGCTGCAGGTTTTTCTCCTTCATCATTTTCAGTATGTCCTGCCACTCCCTTCTGGCTTGTAGGGTTTCTGCTGAGAGATCAGCTGTTAACCTTATGGGGATTCCCTTATGTGTTATTTGTTGGTTTTCCCTTGCTGCTTTTAATATGCTTTCTTTGTAGTTAATTTTTGACAGTTTGATTAATATGTGTCTTGGCGTATTTCTCCTTGGATTTATCCTGTATGGGACTCTCTGTGCTTCCTGGACTTGATTCACTATTTCCTTTCCCATATTAGGGAAGTTTTCAACTATAATCTCTTCAAATATTTTCTCAGTCCCTTTCTTTTTCTCTTCTTCTTCTGGAACCCCTATAATTCGAATGTTTGTACGTTTAGTGTTGTCCCAGAGGTCTCTCAGACTGTCCTCAGTTCTTTTCCTTCTTTTTTCTTTATTCTGCTCTGCAGTAGTTATTTCCACTATTTTATCTTCCAGGTCACTTATCCGTTCTTCTGCCTCAGTTATTCTGCTATTGATCCCATCTAGAGTACTTTTAATTTCA
This sequence comes from Pseudorca crassidens, assembly GCF_039906515.1. Lineage (NCBI taxonomy): Eukaryota > Metazoa > Chordata > Mammalia > Artiodactyla > Delphinidae > Pseudorca > Pseudorca crassidens. The sequence goes on from NC_090317.1 coordinate 81,222,536, forward strand.
TTTATTGTGTTGTTCATTGTTGCTTGTTTCATCATTAGTTCTTCTAGGTCCTTGTTAACTGATTCTTGGATTTTGTCCATTCTATCTCCAAGATTTCGGATCATCCTTACTATCATTATTCTGAATTCTTTTTCAGGTAGAGTGCCTATTTCCTCTTCATTTGTTAAGTCTGGTGCATTTTTATCTTGCTCCTTTATCTGCTGTGTGTTTTTCTGTCTTCTCATTTTGCTTATCTTACTGTGTTTGGGGTCTCCTTTGCAGGCTGCAGGTTCGTAGTTCTTGCTGTTTTTGGTGTGTGTCTCCAGTGGCTAAGGTTGGTTCAGTGTGTTTTGTAGGCTTCCTGGTGGAGGGGACTAGTGCCTGTGTTGTGCTGGATGAGGCTGGATCTTGTCTCTCTAGTGGGCAGGTTCACGTCTGGTGGTGTGTTTTGGGGTGTCTGTGGCCTTATTATGATTTTAGGCAGCCTCTCTGCTAATGGGTGGGGTTGTGTTCCTGTTTTGCTAGTTGTTTGGCATAGGTTGTCCAGCACTGTGGCTTGCTGGTCGTTGAGTGAAGCTGGGTGCTGGTGTTAAGATGGAGGTCTCTGGGAGATTTTCGCCGCTTGATATTATGTGGAGCTGGGAGGTCTCTTGTTGACCAGTGTCCTGAAGTTGGCTCTCCTACCTCAGAGACAGAGCCCTGACTCCTGGCTGGAGCACCAAGAGCTTTTCATCCACACGGCTCAGAATAAAAGGGAGAAAAAGTAGAGGGAATTAGTAGAAGTATGAGGAAAGAAAGAAGGAAAGGAGGGAAGAAAGGAAGGAAGGAAGAAAGAAAGAAGCAAAGAAGGAAAGAAGGCAAGAAGGAAAGAAGTGAGGGAGGGAGGGAGGAAGGAAGGAAGGAGGGAAAGAAGGAAAAAAGACAGAAAGAAAGAAGATACAGTAAAAATAAAATAAAGTATAATAAAGTTATTGAATTAAAAAAATTCTTATTTAGAAAAAAAAAAGGGACAGATAGAACCTTAGGACAAATGTTGGAAGCAAAGCTATACAGACAAAATCTTACACAGAAGCATACACATACACCCTTACTAAAAGAGGTGAATGGGGAAAAATCATAAATCTTGCTGTCAGAGACCACCTCCTCAATTTGGGATGATTCGTTGTCTAAAGGAGGGAAGGAAAGAAGGAAAGAAAGAAAGAAAGAAAGAAAGAAAGAAAGAAAGAAAGAAAGAAAGAAAGAAAGAAAGAAAGAAAAAGAAAGAAAGAAAGAAAGAAAGAAAGAAGGTAAAGTATAATAACGTTATTAAAATTAAAATTGATTATTAAGAAAGAAATTTTTAAAAAAATCCATGGACGGATAGAACCCTAGGACAAATGGTGGAAGCAAGACTATACAGGCAAGATCTCACACAGAAGCATACACATATACATTCACAAAAAGAGGAAAAGGGAAAAAAATCATAGATCTTGTTCCTAAAGTCCACTTCCTTAATTTGGGATGATTGGTTGTCTATTCAGGTATTCCACAGATGCAGGGTATATCAAGTTGATTGTGGAGCTTTAATCCGCTGCTTCTGAGGCTGCTGGGAGAGATTTCCCTTTCTCTTCTTTGTTCTCACAGCTCCCAGTGGCTCAGCTTTGGATTTGGCCCTGCCACTGCGTGTGGGTCGCTGGAGGGCGTCTGTTTTTTGCTCAGACAGGACGGGGTTAATAGAGCCGCTGATACGGGGGCTCTGGCGCACTCAGGCCAGCGGGGAGGGAGGGGCCCGGAGTGCAGGGCGGGCCTGCGGTGGCAAAGGCCGGCGTGACTTTGCACCAGCCTGAGGCGTGCTGTGCGTTCTCCCGGGGAAGTTGTCTCTGGATCCCGGGAACCTGGCAGTGGCGGGCTGCACAGGCTCCGCGGAAGAGGGGTGTGGAGAGTGACCTGTGCTCGCACACAGGCCCCTCGGTGGCGGCAGCAGCAGCCTTAGCGTCTCCCGCCCGTCTCTGGGGTGCGCGCTTTTAGCCGCGGCTTGCGCCCGTCTCTGGGGTCCGCGCTATTAGCCGCGGCTCGCGCCCGTCTCCGGAGTTCCCTCAAGCAGCGTTCTTAAACCCCTCTCCTCACGCACCAGGAAACAAAGAGGGAAGAAAATGTCTCTTGCCTCTTCGGCAGGCGCAGACTTTTCCCCGGACTCCCTCCCGGCTAGCCGTGGTGCACTAACCCCTTCAGGCTATGTTCAAGCCGCCAACCCCAGTCCTCTTCCTGCACTCAGTCCGAAACCGAAACCCGAGCCTCAGAGCCTCAGCTCGCAGCCCTGCCCGCCCCGGCGGGTGAGCAGACAAGCCTCTTGGCCTGGTGAGTGCCGGTCAGCACCGATCCTCTGTGCAGGAATCTCCCCGCTTTGCCCTCCGCACCCGTTGCTGTGCACTCCTCCGCGGCTTCGAAGCTCCCCCCTCCGCCTCCCGCAGTCTCCGCCCACGAAGGGGCTTCCTAGTATGTGGAAACTTTTCCTCCTTCACAGCTCCCTCCCACTGGTACAGGTGCCGTCCCTATTCTTTTGTCTCTGTTTTTTCTTTTTTTTTTCTTTTGCCCTACCCAGGTACGTGGGGACTTTCTTGCCTTTTGGGAGGTCTGAGGTCTTCTGCCAGCGTTCAGTAGGTGTTCTGTAGGAGTTGTTCCACGTGTAGATGTATTTCTGGTGTATCTGTGGGGAGGAAGGTGATCTCCGTGTCTTACTCTTCCATCATCTTCAAGGTCCCCCCCACACTCAGTTTAGTGCCAGGATTTCTGGAGAAGAAAAGAATAAGAGACTTGTTTTATTGATCTCTGTGAAATGAGTGAAGAAGACTTAATAGAGTGAGACGTTCTGACGTTAATGTTAACAAAGGCAACAGGAAATGTTCTTCATAATTTACTTTGTTTTAACTTAGATCAATTAAAGACATTGCTTCCACTATCAAAAAACTTTCAGTATCCAGCAAGTATAAATTCTACTTTTTTTTAAATTCCCCTTTAGATCCCTACCCACAACCATCATATTATAGAAAAATGCTTTCACATTTCTCACAAGATACGTCCTTTAGGAATTAAAGGAAACATTACCTATGACTTAGAATGTATTAGCATAGGATCACTTCATCATAAGAAATACATCCTCACTTGCTGAAAGAGATTTCAACTATAATTGTTACTTGCATTACTTTTATGGTCAGGATTAATGAAGATACTTTCATTATCAATTAAGAATATGCAAATCAGCCATATTATGGGACTCATCAATGAGTCCAAGAGTACTTCAGAATAGATCATGTCTGTTATTGGATTGGAAGAATCAATATTGTGAAAATGACTATATTACCCAAAGCAATCTACAGATTCAGTGCAATACCTATCAAAGTACCAATGGCATTTTTCACAGAATTAGAACAAAAAATTTCACAGTTTGTAAGATAACACAAAAGACACCGAAAAGCCAAAGGAATCTTTTTTTTACATCTTTATTGGACTATAATTGCTTTACAATGGTGTGTTAGTTTCTGCTTTATAACAAACTGAATCAGTTATACATATACATATATTCCCATATCTCTTCCCTCTTGCATCTCCCTCCCTCTCACACTCCCTATCCCACAACTCTAGGTGGCCACAAAGTACCGAGTTGATCTCCCTGTGCTATTCGGCTGCTCCCCACTAGCTATCTATTTTACGTTTGGGGGTGTATATATGTCCATGCCACTCTCTCACTTCGTCCCAGCATAGCCTTCCCCCTCACCATATCCTCAAGTCCATTGTTCAGTAGGTCTGTGTCTTTATTCCTGTCTTACACCTAGGTTCTTCATGACATTTTTTCTTAGATTCCATATATATGTGTTAGCATATGGTATTTGTCTTTCTCTTTCTGACATACTTCACTCTGTATGACAGACTCTATGTCCATCCACCTCACTACAAATAACTCAATTTCATTTCTTTTCATGGCTGAGTAATATTCCATTGTATATATGCACCACATCTTCTTTTTATTACTATCTTTATTGGGGTATAATTGTGTTACAATGGTGTGGTATTTTCTGCTTCATAACAAAGTGAATCAGTTATACATATAAATATGTTCCCATATCTCTTCCCTCTTGCATCTCCCTCCCTCCCACCCTCCCTATACCACCCTTCCAGGCAGTCACAAAGCACCGAGCTGATATCCATGTGATATGCGGCTGCTCACACTAGCTATCTACCTTACGTTTGGTAGTGTATATATGTCCATCCATCTCTCTCGCTTTCTCACATCTCACACTGTCCCCTCCCCATATCCTCAAGTCCATTCTCCAGTAGGTCTGTGTCTTTATTCCTGTCTTACCGCTACGTTCTTCATGACATTTTTTTCCCTAAATCCCATATATGTGTTAGCATATGGTATTTGTCTTTCTCTTTCTGACTTACATCACTCTGTATGACAGACTCTAGGTCTATCCACCTCATTACAAATAGCTCAAATTCGTTTCTTTTTATGGGTGAGTAATATTCCATTGTATATATGTGCCACATCTTCTTTATCCATTCATCCGATGATGGGCACTTAGGTTGTTTCAATCTCCAGGTTACTGTAAAGAGAGCTGCAATGAAAATTTGGGTACATGACTCTTTTTGAATTATGGTTTTCTCAGGGTATATGCCCAGTAGTGGGATTGCTGGGTCATATGGTAGTTCTATTTGTAGTTTTTAAAGGAACCTCCATACTGTTCTCCATAGTGGCTGTACCCATTCATATTCCCACAAGCAGTGCAGGAGTGTTCCCTTTTCTCCACACCCTCTCCAGCATTTATTTTTTCTAGATATTTTGATGATGGACATTCTGATTGGTGTATCTCATTGTAGTTTTGATTTACATTTCTCTAATGATTAATGATGTTTAACATTCTTTCATGTGGTTGCTGGCAGTCTGAATATCTTCTTTGGAGAAATGTCTATTTTCGTCTTCTGCCCATTTTTGGATTGGGTTTTTTGTTTTTTTCTTATTGAGCTGCAGGAGCTGCTTGTAAATTTTGGAAATTAATCCTTTGTCAGTTGCTTCACATACAAATATTTTCTCCCATTCTGATGGTTGTCTTTCGGTCTTGTTTATGGTTTCCTTTGCTGTGCAAAAGCTTTGAAGTTTCATTAGGTCCCATTTGTTTATTTTTGTTTTTATTTCCATTTCTCTTGGAGGTGGGTCAAAAACGATCTTGCTGTGATTTATGTCATAGAGTGTTCTGCCTATGTTTTCCTCTAAGAGTTTGATAGTTTCTGGCCTTACATTTAGGTCTTTAATCCATTTTGAGCTTATTTTTTGTGTAAGGTGTTAGGGCGTGATCTAATCTCATACTTTTACATGTACCTGTCCAGTTTTCCCAGCACCACTTATTGAAGAGGCTGTCCTTTCTCCACTGTACATTCCTGCCACCTTTATCAAAGATAAGGTGACCATACTGACGTGGGTTTATCTCTGGGCTTTCCAACTTATTCCATTAATCTATCTTTCTGTTTGTGTGCCAGTACCATACTGTCTTGATTACTGTAGCTATGTAGTATAGTCTGAAGTCAAGCAGGCTGATTCGTCCAGATCCGTTTTTCGTTCTCAAGATTGCTTTGGCTATTCGGGGTCTTTGGTGTTTCCATACAAATTGTGAAATTTTTTGTTCTAGTTCGGTGAACAATGCCAGTGGTAGTTTGATAGGGATCGCATTGAATCTGTAGATTGCTTTCGGTAGTAGAGTCATTTTCACAAGGTTGATTCTTCCAATCCAAGAACATGGTATATCTCTCCATCTATTTGTATCATCTTTAATTTCTTTCATCAGTGTCTTATATTTTTCTGCATACAGGTCTTTTGTCTCCTTAGGTAGGTTTATTCCTAGATGCTTTATTCATTTTGTTGCAATGGTAAATGTGAGTGTTTTCTTGATTTCACTTTCAGATTTTTCATCATTAGTGTATAGGAATGCAAGAGATTTCTGTGCATTAATTTTGTATCCTGTTACTTTACCAAATCCATTGATTAGCTCTAGTAGTTTTCTGGTAGCATCTTTAGGATTCTCTATGTATAGGATCATGTCATCTGCGAACAGTGACAGCTTTACTTCTTCTTTTCCGATTTGGATTCCTTTTATTTCCATTTTTTCTTGTTTGCTGTGTCTAAAACTTCCAAAATTATGTTGAAAAAGAGTGGTGAGAGTGGTCAATCTTATCTTGTTCCTGATCTTAGTGGAAATGCTTTCAGTTTTTCCCCATTGAGGATGATGTTGGCTGTGGGTTTCTCATATATGACCTTTATTACATTGAGGAAAGTCCCCTCTATGCCTACTTTTGGCAGGGTTTTTATCATAAATGGGTGTTGAATTTTGTCAAAAGATTTATCTGCATATATTGAGATGATCATATGGTTTTTCTCCTTCATTTTGTTAATATGCTTTATCACATTGATTGATTTCCATATATTGAAGAATACTTTCATTCCTGGAATAAACCCCACTTGATCATGGTGTATGATCCTTTTAATGTGCTGTTGGATTCTGTTTGCTAGTATTTTTTTGAGGATTTTTGCATCTATGTTCTTCAATGATATTGGCCTGTAGTTTTCTTTCTTTGTGACATCCTTGTCTGGTTTTGGTATCAAGGTGATGGTGGCCTTGTAGAATGAACTTGGGTGTGTTCATCCCTCTGATATGTGATGGAAGAGTTTGAGAAATATTGTTGTTAGCTCTTCTCTTAATGTTTGATAGAATTCGCCTGTGAAGCAATCTGGTCCTGGGCTTTTGTTTGTTGGAAGATTTTTAATCACAGTTTCAATTTCAGTGCTTGTGTTTGGTCTGTTCATATTTTCTGTTTCTTCCTGATTCAGCCTTGGCAGGTTGTGCATTTGTAAGAATTTCTCCATTTCTTCCAGGTTGTCCATTTTAGTAGCAAAGAATTGCTTGTAGTAATCTCTCATGATCTTTTGTATTTCTGCAGTGTCAGTTGTTACTTCTCCTATTTCTTTTCTAATTCTATTGATTTGAGTCTTCTCCCTTTTTTTCTTGATGAGTCTGGCTAATGGTTATCTATTTGTTTATCTTCTCAAAGAACCAGCTTTTAGTTTTATTGATCTTTGCTATTGTTTCCTCCATTTCTTTTTCATTTATTTCTGATCTGATTTTTATGATATCTTTCCTTCTGCTAAATTTGGGGGTTTTTGTTTTTCTTTTTCTAATTGCTTTAGGTGCAAGGTTAGGCTGTTTATTCGAGATGTTTCCTGTTTCTTAAGGTGGGCTTGTATTGCTATAAACTTCTCTCTTACAACTGCTTTTGCTGCATCCCATAGATTTTGGGTCATAGTGTCTCCATTATCATTTTTTTCTAAGTATTTTTTTATTTCCTCTTTGATTTTTTGAGTGATCACTTCGTTATTAAGTAGTGTATTGTTTAGCCTCCATGTGTTTGTATTTTTTACAGGTCTTTTCCTGTAATTGATATCTAGTCTCATGGCGTTGTGGTCAGAAAAGATACTTGATACAATTTCAATTTTTTTAAATTTACCAAGGGTTGATTTGTGACCCAAGATATGATCTATCCTGGAGAATATTCCATGACCACTTGAGAAAAATGTGTATTCTGTTGTTTTTGGATGGAGTGTCCTATAAATATCAATTAAGTCCATCTTGTTTAATGTATCATTGAAAGCTTGTGTTTCCTTATTTATTTTCATTTTGGATGATCTGTCCATTGGTGAAAGTGGGGTGTTGAAGGCCCCTACTATGAATGTTTTACTGTCAACTTCCCCTTTTATGGCTGTTAGTATTTGCCTTATGTATTGAGGTGCTCCTATGTTGGGTGCATAAATATTTCCAATTGTTATATGTTCTTCTTGGATCAATTCCTTGATCATTATGTAGTGTCCTTCTTTGTCTCTTCTAATAGTCTTTATTTCAAAATCTATTTTGTCTGATATGAGAATTGCTACTCCAGCGCTCTTTCGGTTTCCATTTGCATGGAATATCTTTTTTCATTCTCTTACTTTCAGTCTGTATGTTTCTCTAGGTCTGATGTGGGTCTCTTGTAGACAGCATATATATGGGTCTTGTTTTTGTTTACATTCAGTCAATCTGTGTCTTTTGCTGGGAACACTTAGTCCATTTACATTTAAGGTAATTATCGATATGTACATTCCTATTCCCATTTTCAAAATTGTTTTAGGTTCGTTATTGTATGTCTTTTCCTTCTCTTGTGTTTCTTGCCTAGATAAGTTCCTTTAGCATTTATTGGAAAGCTGGTTTGGTGGTGCTGAACTCTCTCAGCTTTTGCTTGTCTGTAAAGGTTGTAAATTCTCCATCAAATCTGAATGAAATCCTTGCTGTGTAGAGTAATCTTGGCTGCAGATTTTTCTCCTTCATCACTTTCAATATGTTCTGTCACTCCCTTCTGGCTTGCAGAGTTTCTGCTGAAAGATCAGCTATTAACCTTATGGGGATTCCCTTGTGTGTTATTTGTTGTTTTTCCCTTGCTGCTTTTAATATGCTTTCTTTGTATTTAATTTTTTACAACTTGATTAATATGTGTCTTGGTGTATTTCTCCTTGGATTTATCCTGTATGGGACTCTCTGTGCTTCCTAGACTTGATTAACTATTTCCTTTCCCATATTAGGGAAGTTTTCAACTATAATCTCTTCAAATATTTTCTCAGTCCCTTTCTTTTTCTCTTCTTCTTCTGGAAACCCTATAATTCGAATGTTGGTGCATTTAACGTTGTCCCAGATGTCTCTGAGACTGTCCTCAATTCTTTTCATTCTTTTTTCTTTATTCTGCTCTGCAGTAGTTATTTCCACTATTTTCGTTTCCAGGTCACTTATCCGTTCTTCTGCCTCAGTTATTCTGCTCTTGATCCCATCTAGAGTATTTTTCATTGCACTTATTGTGTTGTTCATCATTGTTTGTTTCATCTTTAGTTCTTCTAGGTCCTCGTTAAATGTTTCTTGAATTTTAACTATTCTATTTCCATGAATTTGGATCATCTTTACTATCATTATTCTGAATTCTTTTTCAGGTAGACTGCCTATTTCCTCTTCATGTGTTAGATCTGGTGGGTTTTTACCTTGCTCTTTCATCTACTGTGTGTTTTTCTGTCTTCTCATTTTGCTTATCTTACTGTGTTTGGGGTCTCCTTTTTCCAGGCTGCAGGTTCGTAGTTCCCATTGTTTTTGTTGTCTGTCCACAGTGGCTAAAGTTGGTTCAGTAGGTTCTGTTGGCTTACTGGTGGAGTGGAGTAGTGCCTGGGTTCCGGTGGATGTGTCTCTCTGGTGGGCAGGTCCATGTCTGCTGGTGTGTTTTGGGGTGTCTGTGAACTTATTATGATTTTAAGCAGCGTCTCTGATAATGGGTGGGGTTGTGTTCCTGTTTTGCTAGTTGTTTGGCATAGGTTGTCCAGCACTGTAGCTTGCTGGTCGTTGAGTGAAGCTGGGTGCTGGTGTTGAGATGGAGATCTCTTGGAGATTTTCTCCATTTGATATTATGTGGAGATGGGAGGTCTCTTGTTGACCAGTGTCCTGAAGTTGGCTCTCCCACCTCAGTGGCACAGCACTGACTCCTGGCTGCAGCCCCAAGAGCCTTTCATCCACACAGCCTAGAATCAAAGGGAGAAAATGTAGAGAGAAAGAATTAGTAGAAGTAGGAGGAAAGAAAGAAAGAAAGAGAGAGAGAAAGAAAGAAAGAAAGAAAGAAAGAAAGAAAGAAAGAAAGAAAGAAAGAAAGAGAAAGAAAGAAAGAAGGAAAGAAAGAAAGAAAGAAAGAAAGAAAGAGAGAAAGAAAGAAAGAAGGGAGGGAAGGAATGAAGAAAGGAAGGAAGGGAGGAAGGAATAAACAAAGAAAGAAGAAAAGAAGGAAGGAAAGAAAGAAGGGAGGGAAGGAGGGAGCGAGGTTGGGAGGGAGGGATGATGAGAAGAAGGAAGGAAGGAGGGAAGGAAGGATAAAAGAAAGAAAAAAATGAAGATAATATAAAGTAAAATAAAGTAAAATATAATAAAGTTATTAAATTAAAATATACTTATTAAGAAAAATTATTTTTTTAAAAAAAGGACAGATAGAACCTTAGGACAAATGGTGGAAGCAAAACTATACAGACAAAATCTCATATAGAAGGATACACATACACACTCACAAAAAGAGGAAAAAGGGAAAAAATCATAAAACTTGCTCTCAATGTCCACCTCCTCAATTTGGGATGATTTACTGTCTAAAGGAGGGAAGGAAGGAAAGAAAGATAGAAAGAAGATAAAGTAAAATAAAATATAGTTATTAAAATAAAATTAATTATTAAGGGAAAAAAACGTGCAGATAGAACCCTAGGACAAATGGTGGAAGCAAAGCTATGCAGACAAAATCTCACACAGAAGCATACACATACACACTCACAAAAAGAGGAAAAGGGGAAAAAATCATAAATCTTCCTCTCAAAGTCCACCTCCTCAATTTGGGATGATTCGTTGTCTATTCAAATTTTCCACAGATGCAGGTTACATCATGTTGATTGTGGAGCTTTAATCTCTGCTTCAGAGGCTGCTGGGAGAGATTTCCCTTTCTCTTCTTTATTCTCACAGCTTCCAGGGGCTAAGCTTTGGATTTGGCCCCGCCTCTGCGTGTAGGTCCCTGGAGGGCATCTGTTTTTTCACTCAGACAGGATGGGGTTAAAGGAGCCGCTGATTCGGGGGCTCTGGCTCACTCAGGCTGTGGGGAGGGAGGGGTGCGGAGTGCAGGGCGAGCCTGCAGCAGCAGAGGCCAGCGTGACGTTGCACCAGCTTGAGGCCCGCCATGCGTTCTCCTGGGAAAGTTGTACCTGGATCCCTGGCGGGCTGCACAGGCTCCCGGGAAGTGGGGTGTGGATAGTGACCTATGCTGCCACACAGGCCCCTTGGTGGTGGCAGCAGCAGCCTTAGCGTCTTCCGCCCGTCTCTGGGGTCCGCTCTTTTAGCCGCGGCTCGTGCCCATCTCTGGAGTTCCTTTAAGCAGCGCTCTCAGTCCCCTCTCCTCGTGCACCAGGAAACAAAGAGGGAAGAAAAAGATTCTTGCCTCTTCGGGAGCTCCAGACCTTTTCCCGTACTCCCTCACGGCTAGACGTTGTGCACTAACCCCTTCAGGCTGTGTTCATGCCGCCAACCCCAGTCCTCACCCTACACTCTGACCAAAGCCCGAGCCTCAGCTCACAGCCTTGCCCACCCCGGCGGGTGAGCAGACAAGCCTCCCGGGCTGGTGAGTGGCAGTCGGCACTGATCCTCTGTGCGGGAATCTCCCTGCTTTTCCCTCCGCTCCCCTGTTGCTGTGCTCTCCTCCATTACCCCGAAGCTCCCCCGCACCGTGGCCACCTGCAGTCTCCATCTGTGAAGGGGCTTCCTAGTGTGTGGAAACATTTCCTCCTTCACATCTCCCTCCCACTGGTGCAGGTCCCATACCTATTCTTTATTCTGTGTTTTTTCTTTTTTCTTTTGCCGTACCCAGGTACGTGGGGAGTTTCTTGCCTTTTGGAAGGACTGAGGTCTTCTGCGAGCAAACAGTAGGTGTTCTGTAGGAGTTGTTCCACGTGTAGATGTATTTCCGGTGTATCTGTGGGGAGTCGGGTGATATCCGCATCTTAGTCTTCTGACATCTTCCCCTTGTCTCCCCTGCCACATCTTCTTTATCCATTCATCTGATGATGGACACTTAGGTTGTTTCCATCTTCTGGCTATTTTAAATATATCTGCAATGAACATTTTGGTACATGACTATTTTTGAATTATTGTTTTCTCAGGGTATATGCGGAGTTGTGGGATTGCTGGGTCATATGGTAGTTCTATTTGGAGTTATTTAAGGAACCTCCATACTGTTCTCCATAGTGGCTGAACCAATTCACATTCCCACCAGCAGTGCAGGAGTGTTACTTTTTCTCCACACCCTCTCCAGCATTTATTGTTTTTAGATTTTTTGTTGATGGCCATTCTGACTGGTGTGAGATGATATCTCATTGTAGTTTTGATTTCCATTTCTCTAATGATTAATGATGTTGAGCATTCTTTCACGTGTTTGTTGGCACTCTGTATATCTTCTTTGGAGAAATGTCTATTTAGGTCTTCTGCCCATTTTTGGATTGGGTTTTTTGTTTTATTCTTGATGAGCTGCATGGGCTGCTTGTAAATTTTGGAGATTAATCCTTTGTCAGTTGCTTCATTTTCAAATATTTTCTCCCATTGTGAGGGTTGTCTTTTACTCTTGTTTATGGTTTCCTCTGCTGTGCAAAAGCTTTCAAGTTTCACTATGTCCCATTTGTTTATTTTTGCTTTTATTTCCATTTCTCTAGGACGTGGATCAAAAAGGATCTTGCTGTGATTTATGTCATAGAGTGTTCTGCCTATGTTTTCCTCTCAGAGTTTAATACTTTCTGGCCTTACATTTAGGTCTTTAACCCATATTGAGCTTATTTTTGTGTATGATGTTAGGGAGTGTTCTATTCTCATACTTTAACATGTACCTCTCCTGTTTTCCCAGCACCAATTATTGAAGAGGCTGTCCTTTCTCCACTGTACATTCCTGCCTATTTATCAAAGATAAGGTGACCATATGTGTGTGGGTTTAACTCTGAGCTTTCTATCCTGTTCCATTGATCTATATTTCTGTTTTTGTGCCAGTGCCTTACTGTGTTGATTACTATAGCTTTGTAGTATAGGCTGAAGACTGGGAGCCTCATTTCTCCAGCTCCGTTTTTTGTTCTCAAGATTGCTTTGGCTATTCAGTGTCTTTTGTGTTTCCATGCAAACTGTGAAATTTCTTGTACTAGTTCTGTGAAAAATGCCAGTGGTAGTTTGATAAGGATTGCAATGAATCTGTAGATTGCTTTTGGTAGTATTGTCACTTTCACAATGTTGATTCTTCCAATCCAAGAACAGGGTATATGTCTCCATCTATTTGTATCATCTTTAATTTCTTTCATCAGGGTCTTATAATTTTCTGAATACAGTTCTTTTGCCTCCTTAGGTAAGTTTTTTCCTAGATATTTTACTCATTTTGTTGCTACAGTGAAGGGGAGTGTTTTACTGATTTCACTTTCAGATTTTTGATCATTAGTGTATAGGAATGCCAGAGATACCTGTGCATTAATTTTGTATCCTGCAACTTTACCAAATCCATTGATCAGCTCTAGTAGTTTTCTGGTAGCATCTTTAGGATTCTCTATGTATAGTGTCATGTCATCTGCAAAGAGTGACAGCTTTACTTCTTCTTTTCCGATTTGGATTCCTTTTATTTCCTTTCCTTTGCTGATTGCTGTGGCTAAAACTTCCAAAACTATGCTGTATAAGAGTGTTGAGAGTGGGCAAACTTGTCTTTTTCCTCTTCTTAGTGGAAATGTTTTCAGTTTTTCACCATTGAGGACGATGTTGGCTGTGGGTTTGTCATATATGACCTTTATTATGTTGAGGAAAGTTCCCTCTATTCCTATTTTCTGGAGGGTTTTTTTCATAAATAGGTGTTGAATTTTGTCGAAAGCTTTCTCTACGTCTATTGAGATGACCATATGGTTTTTCTCATTCAATTTGTTAATACGGTGTATCATATTGATTGATATTCATATATTGAAGAATCCTTGCATTCCTGGAATTAATCCCAGTTAATCATGGTGTATCATCCTCTTAATGTGCTGTTGGATTTTGTTTGCAAGTATTTTGTTGAGGATTTTTACATCTATGTTCATCAGTGATATTGGCCTGTAGTTTTCTTTCTTTGTGACATCTTTGTCTGGTTTTGGTACCAGGGTGATTGTGGCCTCGTAGAAGGAGTTTGGGAGTGTTACTCCCTCTGCTATATTTTGGAAGAGTTTGAGAAGGATAGGTGTTAGCTCTTCTCTAAATGTTTGATAGAATTCGCCTGTGAAGCCATCTGGCCCTGGGCTTTTGTTTGTTGGAAGATTTTTTTTTTTTTTTTTTTTTTGCGGTACACGGGCCTCTCACTGTTGTGGCCTCTCCCATTGCGGAGCACAGGCTCCAGACGCACAGACTCAGCGGCCATGGCTCACGGGCCCAGCCGCTCCGCGGCATGTGGGATCTTCCCAGACCGGGGCATGAACCCGCGTCCCCTGCATCGGCAGGCAGACTCTCAACCACTGCGCCACCAGGGAAGCCCTGTTGGAAGATTTTTAATCACAGTTTCATTTTCAATGCTTGTGATTGGTCTGTTCATGTTTTCTATTTCTTCTTGATTCACACTTTGCAGGTTGTGCATTTCTAAGAATTTTTACATTTTCCAGGTTGTCCATTTTATTGGCATAGAGTTGCTTGTAGTAACCTCTCATGATCTTTTTTATTTCTGCAGTGTCAGTTATTACTTCTCCTTTTTCATTTCTAATTCTTTCGATTTGAGTCTTCTCCCCTTTCTTCTTGATGAGTCTAGGTAATGGTTTATCAATTTTCTTTATCTTCTCAAAGAAGCCGCTTTTAGTTTTGTTGATCTTTGCTATTGTTTCCTTCATTTCTTTTTCATTTATTTCTGATCAGATCTTTATGATTTCTTTCCTTCTGCTAACTTTGAGGTTTTTTTGTGCTTCTTTCTCCAACTGCTTTAGGCACAAGTTTAGTTTATTTATTTGAGATGTTTCTTGTTTCTTAATGTAGAAACTACTATATTGCTATAAACTTCCCTCTTAGAACTGCTTTTGCTGGATCCCATAGGTTTTGAGTCATCGTGCCTCCCTTGTCATTTGTTTCTAGGTTTTTTCTAATCTCTTCTTTGATTTCTTCAGTGATCACTTCGTTATTAGGTAGTTTATTGTTTAGCCTCCATCTGTTTGTATTTTTTACAGATCGTTTCCTGTAATTGATATCTAGTCTCATAGCATTGTGGTCAGATAAGATACTTGATACAATTTCAATTTTCTTAAATTTACCAAGGCTTGATTTGTGACCCAAGATATGATCTATCCTGGAGAATGTTCCATGAGCACTTGAGAAAAATGTGTATTCTGTTGTTTTTGGATGGAATGTCCTATAAATATCAATTAAGTCCATCTTGTTTAATGTATCATTTAAAGCTTGTGTTTCCTTATTTATTTTCATTTCAGATGATCTGTCCATTGGTGAAAGTGGGGTGTTAAAGTCCCCTACTCTGAATGTGTTACTGTCGATTTCCCCTTTAATGGCTGTTAGTGTTTGCCTTATGTATTGTAGTTCTCCTCTATTGGGTGCATAAATATTTACAATTGTTATATCTGCTTCTTGGATCAATCCCTTGATCATTATGTAGTGTCCTTCTTTGTCTCTTCTAATAGTCTTTATTTTAAAGTCTATTTTGTTTGATATGAGAATTGCTTCTCCAGCTTTCTTTTGGTTTCCATTTGCATGGAATATCTTTTTCCATCCCCTCACTATCAGTCTGTATGTGTTTCTAGGTCTGAAGTGGGTGTCTTGTAGACAGCATATATATGGGTTTTGTTTTTGTATCCATTCAGCCAGTCTGTGTCTTTTGGTGGGAGCATTTAGTCCATTTACATTTAAGGTAATTATCGATATGTATGTTCCTATTCCCATGTTCTTAATTGTCTTTGATTTTTTATTGTACGTCCTTTCCTTCTCTTGTGTTTCTTGCCTAGAGAGGTTCCTTTAGCATTTGTTGTAAAGCTGGTTTGGTGGTGCTGAAGTCTCTCAGCTTTTACTTGGTGGTAAAGGTTTTAATTTCTCCATCAAATCTGAATGAGATCCTTGCTGGGTAAAGTAATCTTGTTTGTACATTTTTCTCCTTCATCACTTTAAATATGTCCTGCCAGTCTCTTCTGGCTTGAAGAGTTTCTGCTGGAAGTTCAGCCGTTAACGTTATGGGGAATCCCTTGTGTGTTATTTGTTGTTTCTCCCTTGCTGTTTTTAATGTGCTTCCTTTGTATTTAATTTTTGACAGTTTAATTAATATGTTTCTTGGCGTGTTTCTCCTTGGATTTATACTGTATGGGATTCTCTGTGCTTCCTGGATTTGATTAACTATTTCCTTTCCCATATTAGGGAAATTTTCAACTATTATCTCTTCAAATATATTCTCAGTCCCTTTGTTTTTCTCTTCTTCTTTTGGACCCCCTATAATTTGAATGCTGGTGCATTTAATGTTGTCCCAGATGTCTCTGAGACTGTCCTAAGTTCTTTCCTTTCTTTTTTCTTTATTCTGCTCTGCAGTGGTTATTTCCACTATTTTATCTTCCAGGTCTCTTATCCATTCTTCTGCCTCAATTATTCTGCTATTGATCACATTTAGAGTATTTTTCATTTCATTTATTTTGTTGTTCATCATTGTTTGTTTCATCTTTAGTTTTTCTAGATCCTTGTTAAATGTTTCTTGCATTTTCTCTATTCTACTATCAAGGTTTTGGATCATCTTTGTTATCATTATTCTGAATTCTTTTTCAGGTAGACTTCCTATTTCCTCTTCATCTGTTAGGTCTGGTGGGGTTTTATCTTGTTCCTTCATCTGTTATGTGTTTTTCTGTCTTCTCATTTTGCTTGTCTAACTGTGTTTGGAGTCTCCTTTTTGCAGGCTGCAGGTTCGTAGTTCCTGTTGTTTTTGGTTTCTTTCCCCAGTGGCTAAATTTGGTATCATGAGTTGTGTAGGCTTCCTTCTGGAGGGCACTAGTGCCTGTGTTCTGGTGGATGAGGCTGAATCTTGTCTTTCTGGTGAGCCGTTCCACATCTGGTGGTGTGTTTTGGGATGTCTGTGGACTTATTATGATTTTAGGCAGCCTGTCTGCTAATGGGTGGGTTGTGTTCCTGTCTTGTTAGTTGTTTGGCATAGTGTGTCTAGCAGTGTAGCATGCTGGTCGTTGAGTGAAGCTGGGTGTTGTTGTTGAGATGGAGATCTTTGGGAGATTTTCATCATTTGATATTACATGGAGCTGGGAGATCTCATGTGGAACAGTGTCTTGAATTTGGCTCTCACATATCTCTTGTGGACTAGTGCCCTGAAGTTGGCTCTCCCACCTCAGAGGCACAGCACTGACTCCTGGCTGCAGCACCAACAGCCTTTCATCCATGTGGCTCAGAATAAAAGGGTGAAAAAGTGGAAAGAATCAGAGAAAATAAATAAAGTTATTAAAATAAAAAATAATTATGAAGAACAAAAATTTTTTAAGGAAAAAAATGACAGACAAAAGGTGAACACAAAGTTATGCAGACAAAATCTAACACAGAAGCATTCACATACACACTCACAAAAAGAGGAAAAGGGGAAAAAATTATAAATCTTGCTCTCAAAGTCCACCTCCTCAATTTGGGATCATTCGTTGTGTATTCAGTTATTCCACAGATGCAGGGCACTTCAGGTTGATTGTGGAGATTTAATCCACTGCTCCTGAGGCTGCTGGGAGAGATTTTCCTTTCTCTTCATTTTTCACACAGGTCCTGTGACTCAGCATTGGATTTGGCCACACCTCTGCATGTAGGTCACTGGAGGGCATCTGTTCTTCCCTCAGACAGGATGGGGTTAAGGGAACCACTGACTCAGGGTGTCTGACTGACTCAGGGTGTCTGACTAACTCAGGCCAGGGTGAGGGAAGGGTACGATGCAGGGTGTGCCTTCAGTAACAGAGGCTGGCATGATGTTGCACCAGCCTGAGGCATGCCGTGCATTCTCTTGGGGAAGTTGTCCCTGGATCCCGGGACCTTGGCAGTAGCGGGCTGCACATGCTCCCCAGAAGGGAGGTGTGGATAGTGACCTGTGCTCGCTCACAGGTTTCTTGGTGGTGGCAGCAGCAGCCTTAGTGTCTCATGCCCTACTCTGGGGTCCTCACTGTAAGCCATGGCTCACACCCATCTCTGGAGCTTCTTTAAGCAGTGCTCTTAATCTCCTCTCCTCGTGCACCAGGAAACAAAGAGGGAGGAAAATGTCTCTTGCCTCTTAGGCAGGTCCAGACTTTTCCCCGGACTCCCTCCAGGCTAGGCATGGTGCAATAACCCCTTCAGTCTGTGTTCATGCCCCCAGTTCTCTCCCTGCACTCCCACCGAATCCTGAGCCTCAGCTCCCATCCCCGCCCACCCCAGCAGATGAGCTGACAAACCTCTCTGTCTAGTGAGTTCCAGTCGGCACAGAACTTCTTTGTGGGAATCTCTCTGCTTTGCCCTCCGAAGCCCTGTTGCTGTGCTCTCCTCCATGGCTCTGAAACTTCCCCCCTCCGTGACCCAGTCTCCGCCCACAAAGGGGCTTCCTAGTGTGTGGAAACCTTTACTCCTTCACAGCTCCCTCCCACTGGTGCAGGTCCCATCACTATTCTTCCCTGTTTATTCCTTTTTCTTTTGCCCTACCCAGGTCCATGAGGAGTTTCTTGCCTTTCGGGACGTCTGGGGTATTCTGCCAGCGTTCAGTAGGTGTTCTGTAGGAGTTATTCCATGTGTAGATGTATTTCTGATGTATGTGAGGGGAGGAAGGTGATCTCTGCCTCTTACTCTTCCTCCATCTTCTCCCTCTCTCCAAATAAATCTTGAGAAAGAAAAAACAGAGCTGGAGGAATCAGGCTCCCTGACTCCAGAGTATACTACAAAGCTACAGTAATCAAGACAGTATGGTACTGGCACAAAAATAGAAATATAGATTAATGGAACAGGTAGAAAGCACAGAGATAGACACACACACATATGGTCACCTAATTTCTGACAAAGGAGGCAAGAACATACAACAGAGAAAAGACAGCCTCTTCAATATGTGGTACTGGGAAAACTGGACAGCTACATGTAAAAGAGTGAAATAAGAGCACTTCCTAACACCATACACAAAAATAAACTCAAAATGGATTAAAGACCTAAATGTAAGGCCAGTAACTATCAACCTCTTAGAGGAAAACTTAGGCAGAACACTCTATGACATAAATCACAACAAGATCCTTTTTGACCCACCTCCTAGAGGAATGGAAATAAAAACAAAAATAAACAAATGCGACCTAATGGAACTTAAAATCTTTTGTACAGCAAAGGAACCCATAAACAAGATGAAAGACAACCCTCAGAATGGGAGAAAATATTTGCAAATGAAGCACTTGACAAAGGATTAATCTCCAAAATATACAAGCAGCCCATGCAGCTCAATAACAAAAAAACAAACAACCCAATCCAAAAATGGGCAGAAGACCTAAACAGACATTTCTCCAAGGAAGATATACAGATTGCCAACAAACATATGAAAGAATGCTCAACATTATTAATCATTAGAGAAATGCAAATCAAAACTACAATGAGATATCATCTCACACCTGTCAGAATGGCCATCATTAAAAAATCTACAAACAATAAGTGCTGGAGAGGGAGTGGAGAAAAGGGAACACTCTTGCACTGTTGGTGGGAATGTAATTGGATACAGCCACTATGGAAGACAGTATGGAGGCTCCTTAAAAACTAAAAACAGAACTACAATATGACCCACCAATTCCACTACTGGGCATATACCCTGAGAAAAGCATAATTCAAAAAGAATCATGTAGCACAATGGTTATTGCAGCTCTATTTACAATAACCAGGACATGGAAGCAAGCTGAGTGTCCATCAACAGATGAATGGATAAAGAATATGTGGCACATATATACAATGGAATATTACTCAGCTATAAAAAAAACAGAATTGAGTTATTTGTAGTGAGGTGGATGGACATAGAGTCTGTCATACAGAGTGAAGTAAGTCAGAAAGAATAAAAAACAAATACTGTATGCTAGCACATATATATGGAATCTAAAAATAAATAAATAAATGGTTGTGAAGAACTTAGGGGCAGAAGAGGAACAAAGATGCAGACACAGAGAATGGACTTGAGGACACGGAAATTGGGAAGGGTAAACTGGGACAAAGTGAGAGAGCAGCATTGACATACACTACTAAATATAATATTGATAGGTAGTGGGAAGCAGCAACATCACACGGGGAGATCAGCTCGGTGCTTTGTGACCACCTAGAGGAGTGGAATAAGGATTGGGAGGGAGATGCAAGATGGAGGGGATATGAGGATATATGTATATATATAGCTGATTCACTTTGTTTTAAAGCAGAAACTAACACAACATTGTAAAGCAATTATACTCCAATAAAGATGTTAAAAAAATAGTTCATGTCACTCAGATTCTCATTTTCTCTAGTTCTTCTCTGACTCTCCATTTTTAACCTCATGGAGACTTTAAAAGACATAAAATATTTCAGTATGTTTCTAATTTATTTACACTTAAATCATCAAAATGCTCTTTTGCAAGTGTCATTTGATGTCCAAGTATCCTTATGGGGTCTTTTCATTAGCCATGTCCCTGCCCTGGAAAAAAACAGGAAGTCACAATTTGCCACAATTAAAAATAATGAGCTGAAAAACAAGGTTTGAATTCAGTCCCACATTAGTCACAAAACGCTCCTGCCTCTCTCCAAGTAGCCTTCTTGTTTTTCAAAGATGTTTCAGAACACAGCAGTTTCCTTTAAATTTAAACTTCACCAATGGAATGTAGAGTTCATAATAATTGCACCTGGGTTGTAGTTTACATTCAGCTTGGGTGTCCTGAGTGAGGGCGGTGGAATTATGATCCCTTAAAAGAGAAGCATAAATAGGAGGGGTAAAGAGTCTTAACTTTGCAACTAAGATATGCTGATTTCCTTTGAGCTGAATCAAAGTGGTTCACCGCCGAAATAAAATTCTAGCAAAAAATGATATACTCAAGGGGAAAAAAGTAGTAGAGATAAGTTTCACAATTTTCTGTTTTTCTGCCATGAATGTAAATTAGATCTTTGGCCTATTATTAATTGTTAGTAATAAGCTAAGACAATAGCAGCTGAGGAGAAAAATGATGTCTTCTCTCAGTGTATATGGAATGTCAGTCTTTCATAAGGTTTTGCTTCAAATACCATAACCTCCAGGTGTTCTGCTTCCTGAATGAGTCTAAGATTTCCTAAGTTATCCATCAGGATCCAATCAGGAACCAGAAACCACACCAGTTATTCAAACAGAAATAATTCAATATAAAGGATTGCTAAATAGTCATAAAGTGGTTAACTAGGTAACAGAACAAGTAGGAAGGGGACCCAAATGTATCAAAGAGGTAGCAATTTCAAGCAGCAGCTTTCACTCCTCAGGTTGTGGGAACAAGGGAAGAGTTTGGAAATATTAAAATGCAGAAGCCCGCGGAAACCCATGCTCAAGATTCCTAAGGAGGGTTTACTATGGCAGAAATGAGGTTTCCAGACTCCCTGTCCCAGTTCCACAGTGTGGGGTATAGAAGGGTGTGTTTGGAGATGAGAGACAATACTTGATAATTGGTCCTCTGAGACATAAAGTAATTTAGGAAGGTGCTTGAGCAGGCTGAGAGTTATTATTCCCATTTTATTCATAAAAAAGTAGAAAAGTGGAAAAGTGAGTGCTGGAACAGAGTCAAATAGCCAGTAATAATAATATCAATATTTACCAAATGCTATGTGCCACATACGGTTCTAAGTGACTTATAGGTGTTAATTCTTTACAATAACATTTATGTCTTTCTGTGAGGTAGATGCTACAATTAGCACACTTCTACTTTTGAGGAAACTGAAGCACAGTTGCTTAGCAAATAAGAGATGAATGGGAATTGAAGTTCAAGCAGCCGAATTCTGAAACCTACCATCTTAACCACCATAATGCCACCACTCCAGTATCCGTCCTCATGTATCATGCTGCTTCATTGAAATAAAAATAATAGCTACTTATAGCTAATTAACTATGGCAAGGCCCTGTTCTAAGAGCATATTGTATTTTATAACTAAATTCTCAGAGCAACTCTTTGAAGTAAGTACTATTATTTCCTTTGTTTTACAAATGGGTAAACTGAAGCACAGAGAAGATACTTTCAGCCCAAAGACTCAGGCCTAGTAAGAGGCTGAGCTGTGATTGAATCCAGAGTGTCTGGCCAGAGAGCTCATGATTTCAACCACAATACTAGAATGCATGATAAATTAAGCCTCAGTAATGCAGAATTTATGGCATCTCTCCTTGAAAACACTTTGGCTAGTTACAGTAACTGGGCCATTTACTCCCATCTTTTTTAGATAATCAAAGTCCCATCTTTCTAGACATATTCCGTAATGCAGACTTTTACCAGTCAGGACTGCTCTCCCTTTCAATTCTTGATGAGAATTAAAGAAGTTTTGCTTTATGTTCTGGCCCATGAATATGGAGTTTCACTAAAGATTATGCATTTAAGAAAACTGAAAAGTCTCAGTTAGTGTTGCTTTAAATGTATATATGGACACATATTATGCATGCACAGATAGCTAATAATTCATTTCCTTGACAAAATATGTGATTTTTATATATTTCTGTTCTCTCTGATTATTTTTTTATTTCCTTGAGCCATGTTACTATCTATGTTATAATGAAAAGCTGGTCTGTGAAACTTTCAAGAAGGAAAATTTTGTGGCATTATTTCCTTTTCCAAAAGAATTATTTTTTATTATTTTGCAAGAAGAACATATTTCTCTAAAGCCTTCTAAATTTTATTTATTTGTTAAAACTTTATTTACACATGGCACCTCAGAAATCCATCCACTCTCTAAAGTGAGGTTATACTTATTTAATCATACATATTACATCAAATTATTAAAATTAAAATAATTCTTTTTAATGAAGGCAAAGCGAAACATCCTTTTATAACTAAAATGCAATAGGCATAAAATAATAACTTTATTAAAACTAAATAGTGATAATAAAAAAAATAAAAAGACACAGGAAAGAATATAAGGTTGCTAAAAATCAACCATAAGGCCATGTCAATTACCAGCTCCTTTATATATACTGCATTCATTGTAGTGGAAGTGTTCTTTGCCGAAAAGTGAGAAAATCTGTTATATTACAAAGAATACGATAAAGAAGAAGAAGCAGGTGAAGGAAAAGTAGAAGGAGGAGGAGGGCGAGGAGGAGGAGGAGAAGGAGAAAAGGTGAAAACCACACACACTTCAGAAAAAAAGTACTGTAGAAAATTTTTCTCTTGTCGGTGCACATACATACATGCACATAAATAAATACAGTTTCCCTTTTCAAAATTTAGCGCACACTGAACATATTTTTTTGCAACCTGCCAGACCTTCTTAAGCCCTGAAATTCATAACTCAAGCCCTTGAGGCAAACTCTGAAATAAACGGAGAACAGGCTTGAATAGCAATTGTATAAGAAAAAGAAAGGGAAGGAAAAGTGGAAGGCAAATGAGATCAAAGAAGACAGAGGATATGGAGCTGAAAGGATATCAAAAAGGAAGCAAAAGATAAAGATGGACGTTTTCAATTTAAACTTCATTTTCTAATTTTCTTAATTGCATCAACATTGCACCATTGTGTGTTTTTTGGAAATTCTACTCCCCTTCCTCCCCCTTCTCTGTGGCTGAGGTAGTTCACAGCACAGTGTAGAGATGCCAACCACTGGAGCCAAATTCAATTCTAAATCCAAACATAAACAGTGTTTTCAAGTCGAGACACCTCTGAGGTTCACCCAACTCCAATTTTACCAATTCCCTTCAGGGAAACATTTCCCTTTGAAGCTTCTGTGTACCCAAGTGCATTCTGGAATGCAGGTTTGAGTTTCTAGTGTGGGGCAATTTATGTATAGAATGAATATGCTCTGTACCTAACCCTCTCATTCCTTTAGGTGTACACAATTTGTGACAATGTATATAGTAAAGTCAGTACTTGAAGGCATGCCTGGAAAACATTTTTGCTCATGTACATCTAAATTAAAATTCAAAAGGAAAATTGAGAATATTGAATTAGCTCAGATGTTGTAAAGTTAATATGCATGTTGATTTCTCCAGAAATGCTCTTTAGCTTTAAAATAATGAGATGGGAGAACCTGATATGAAGCTGATTTTAAAATGGTAGTTTTAGAACTATTAATTGTGTCAAGCATTGTGTCCTAGATAAATGCTTCAGGCCACAACTTGAAATGCTTACAAAAAAAATTTTTATTCCCTAAAGAAAATAGCCTACTAAGTATGTGGCTTGGTGCATGTTTCTAAGTAGACTTGGAAAAAAGGGAGTGTAGTTGAACAAGTCTAAGGGAGTCTACCTACCCTGAAAGGCCTGAAAGCACAACTGGAAAAATAAGTAAGAGCTGAGAATTGTGCCTGTGCTGAGAATTACAGGCTGACAAAGCCCACGTGTGGGGTGAGGGGGTGGCGTGTTGGTCAGCAGCATTCACTGGTGGTTACATTATCATTTTGTGGGTGAACTGAATCCAAGAAGAAGTCTTTAAACCCAGCTAGGAACCTGAGCTCCCCGTTTTCCTAGCCTTCTGGGATACATCTTCCCTCTCCCTTTACACCAGGTCAAAATGACTTGTAACCAAACAAGATAAGGTGTTGACACTTTCAATCTGGGTCTCAGTTGACTCCATTCTTAATCCCTCCTACCGTGTATACCTGTTTCAATGTCTCCTCTCAGATTAAACATCTAGGAAGATGAGACTCCCAAGGGTCTCATCATGATGTCACACACCAAATATGTACTCAGGAAATATTTGAGAAGAGTGACCTCCATTATCATTTCCTTCTTAAATTACTGAGAACATATTTGGGAGTGGGCCTGCAGAATTATGTCTCCTGAGGCTCTGAGAGTCTCTATTTTATACTCCATTATTTTGCATTATCCTAGGCAGTTTCATTTGGCTGTTTGATCACAGATAAATACTATCTGGTTGACCCAGCATCATGAAATTTTCCAAAACACATCAATATTTAGAAAATAAATACCTATTCTTTACATTATCCTGCTTTCCTCCCTTTGTAGACCCCAGCATTTACATGTCAATTTGGAATGTCCATCCTAACAAAAATCCCCATATTGCCCACATTGGCTTTTTCATTATTATTCTCCCTGGGCTTCCCCCAAAGAAGTATGCTTTTGATACAACATGTATTTGTAAAATAATGGTATGTACACAGCAATTTCTAAGCAAATGTATTGAGAAAATTAAAGTGTGCTTTTATGACCAGAAGAATCAACATCCCCTTAAAAAAGCATACTAAGCTTGTCCTATTCACCAAGATGTGAAAGGTGAGGTGTGGTCCCTTTACCATCCTAAGCAGACTATGTATACCTTTTTTGCTTAAAACTGTATCCATATCATCCTATTATGAACTGAATAAAATTTGTATGGCTCCAAGTTTTACTTCAATTAGGCAAGAAAACATAAGAGGACAGATGGCAAGATTGTTGATGAGTAGATTCCAACGTATTAATATGAAGTAAGGCTACTAAACCACACAAGATGAATGATAATATAAGATATGGCAGTCAGTGTTATGAACTCTACAAAAATCAGTCCATATGAGACAGTTCCAGGACACAGAAAGAATGACAACTTTAGGTCAAAAGTCCTAGGTTCCTTCCTGCTTCTGGTCCAGCATATAAGGAACTTAAAAGTTGCCACTCCATGCCAACAGCAAGTGAATAGATGAACAAACTGAAAAACGAACAACTCTTCTTAGCTCCCTCAGAGAAGAGAAGTCACAGGGTAAACTGCTGTCTCCCAAATTAAAGAGATAGATAGGTGGATACAGAGCATCACAACTTGCCAGAAGAGAAACCTGTGAACAGAAACCTCCTTGGAAACCAGTATTAGGGTAGAAAAGTCTGAACTGTAATTGATGAATTTCTGGAGGTTCCGTGTGAACAACTCTGAGAGTTTAAACACCAGGAGGACACAGTTATAGGGAGGCCTCAATACTTGGTGAGTTTTACTTTTGAGCTCTATAATGTTTTCACAGTGAATATCAGAGAAAAATCCTCTCATGCCTCAGGCAGAAAGGGGGTAAGTGGACCAATTTGTTGAAAGATTCATTCAGCCAAACTCACAAAAGAAAAATAGACAATCTGAATAGGCTTATATCTATTAAAGAAATTGAATCAAAAATTAATAATGTTCCAAAACTAAAAACTCCAGGCCCAGATGTGCACACTGGTGAATTTTACCAAACATTTAAGGAAGACACAACAATTCTCCAAAATATCCTCCAGAAAAAAGAAGAGGGAATACTTTCTAATTTATTCTATGAGGACAGCATTATCCTAGTAACAAAACCAGATAAAGACATTAGAAGAAGAGAAAACTTTAGACCAATATTTCTCATAAACATAGATGCAAAAATCCTCAATGAAATATCAGCAAGTCAAATTCAACAATGTATGAAAAGAACTATACACCATGCTACCATGATCAAGTAGAATTTATCACAAGGCCAACTCAATATTTCAAAATCAATTAATGTAATCTACCACACAGACTAAAAAAGAAAAAAACACATGATCGTATCAATAAATGCAGACAAAGCATCTGGCAAAATCTATCACCCATTCATGATTTTTTTTAAAAATCAGCAAACTGGTAATATAAGGGAACTTCCTCAACTTGATAAAGAACACCAACAAAAACCTACAGCTAACATCATGCTTAAATGGTGAGCTTTTCTGCTAAGATCAGAAACAAGGCAAGGATATCTCCTTTCACCACTGCTTTTCAACATCCCACTACAAATTGTAACTAATGCAATGAAACAAGAAAAGGAAATAAAAGGTATAGAGTGGAAGGAAGAAATACAATTATCTTTGTTTGCAGACAATATGATCGTCTATGTAGAAAATCAAGAAGAATTGACCAATAAAACCTGCTAATAATTATAAGTGATTATAATAAGGTTGTATAATACAAGGGTAATATACAAAAGTCAATCGCTTTCTATATTCCAGCAATGAATGAGGAATTTAAAATTAAAAACACACTACCATTTATATTAGCACCCCAAAGTTATATACTTAGGTATAAATATAACTAAATATATGTAAGATCTATGTGAAAAAGAAAACTATAAAATTTTAATAAAAGATAACAATGAAGTACTAAATAAATGGACAGATATTCCATATTTGTGCACAGGAAGATATTGTCAAGATGTCATTTCCTCCCAACTTGATCTATAGATTCAATACAATCCTAGTCCAAAGTCCTAGCAAGCTATTTTGTGAATGTTAACAAAATGATTCTAAAGTTTACATAGAGAAGGAAAAGACCCAGAACAGCCAACTCACTATTGATGGATAAGAACAAAGGTAGAGGACTGATATTATTCTGAGTTCAAGACTTACTATAGGGCTTCCCTGGTGGCACAGTGGTTGAGAGTCTACCTGCCGATGCAGGGGTCATGGGTTCGTGCCCCGGTCCAGGAAGATCCCACATGCCACGGAGTGGCTGGGCCCGTGAGCCATGGCCACTGAGCCTGCGTGTCCAGAGCCTGTGTTCTGCAACGTGAGAGGCCACAGCAGTGAGAGGCCCGCATACAGAAAAAAAAAAAAAGACTTACTATAAAGCTACAGTAATCAAGTATAAAGCTACAGTAATCAAGGCAGTGTGGTACTGGTGAAAGAACAGACAAATAGACCAATGGAACAGAATAGAGAGCCCAGAAATAGACCCACATAAATGCAGTCAAATGATCTTTGACAAAGGAGCAAAAGCAATACAATGGAGCAAAGATAATCTTTTCAACAAATTGTGATGGAACAAGTGGACATGATCATGTGAAAACTGAATCTAGATACAGACTTTACACCTTTCATAGAAATGAATTCAAAATGGTCCATTGATGTGAGTGGGGTATTTAAGACTCCTACTATTATTGTATTGCAGTCAGCTTCTCCCTTGATGTCTGTTAATATTTGCTTTATGTAGTTAAGTGCTCCTATATTGGGTGTATATATGTTAATGAGTGTAATATCCTCTTGTATTGATCCTTTTATCATTATACAGTGTCCTTCTTTATCTTTCCTTATTGCCTTTGTTTTAAAGTGTATATTGTCTGATATGAGTACTGTGACCCCCAATTCTCATTTCTGTTTGCATGAAATAGATTTTCCCATCCCCTCACTTTCAATATATGTGTGTCCTTCACCCTAACGTGGGTCTCTCGTAGGCAGCATATTGTAAACTCTTGGTTTTTTTATCCAATCTGCCACTCCGTGTTTTTTGATTTGAGCATTCAGTCCATTGACATTTAAGGTAATTATTGATAGATATGTATGTATTGCCAATTTAAACCTTGTTTTCCAGTTGATTTTGTATTTCTTCTTTGTCCCTTTCTTTTTGTTTTTCCTTTTGTAGCTGGATGATATTCTTTTGTATTATGCTTATGTTCTCTTCCTTTTGTATTTTGTGAATCTAGTGGATGTTTTGATTTGTGGTTATAATGATTTTCAAGTATCTTAACCCATTGCTATATCTACTTGCTTTAGACTGGTAATCATATAGGATAAAACACATTCTTAACAAAATTATACATTTCCTCAGGCTTCCCTTGTGGCACAGTGGTTGAGAGTCTGCCTGCTGATGCAGGGGATGTGGGTTCATGCCCCGGTATGGGAAGATCCCACATGCCGTGGAGCGGGTAGGCCCATGAGCCATGGCCACTGAGCCTACATGTCCAGAGCCTGTGCTCCGCAATGGGAAATGCCACAACAGTGAGAGGCCCGTGTACCACAAAAAAAAAAAAGAAAAAAAAAAGAAATATACATTTCCTTACTCTCCTCCACAACAATTTATGATTTTGATGTCCTCTATTACATCTTCATGTTTATCATTTTGCTGCTCATTGTAGTTATCAACGCTTTCACAAATTTTTTTTGATTTTTTAAAAATCTGTGTACTGGTTTATTTAAATAATTTACTTTCCAATTGTGATTTTCTTCCAGACAGAAAATCAATACGGCAACAGTATCCTAAATGATACAACAGAACAGTTAGACTTAAATGATATTTTTACGACATTATATAAAAAAAAACCCAGAATACATATTCAAGTGCACATGGAACATTCCCTAGGACTGAGCAAATGTTAGGACACAAAATAAGCCTCAACAAATTTAAGAGAATAGAAATTATTTCAAGCATCTTTTCTGACTATAATGGCATGAAACTAGAAATCAATCACAGAATGAGGAATGAAAAAAAAAAACGATTACGTGGAGACTAAACAAAATGTTACTAAAAAAAGAAAATGGAACTGGAGGGGAAAGATGGCAGAAGAGTAACATACAAAGATCACCTTTCTCCCCACAGATACACCAGAAATACATCTACACGTAGAACAACTCCTACAGAACACCTCCTGAACACTGACAGAAGACCTCAGACCTCCCAAAAGGCAAGAAACTCCCCATGTACCTGGGTAGGGCAAAAGAGAAAAGAATAAACAGAGGCAAAACGATAGGAATGGGACCTGCACCAGTGAGAGGAAGCTGTGAAGGAGGAAAGGTTTCCACACACTAAGAAGCCCCTTTGCGGGTGGGGACTGTGGATAGTGGAGAGGGAAAGCTTCGGAGAGGTGGAGGAGAGCACAGCAACAGGGGTGCGGAGGGCAAAGCAGAGAGATTCCTGCACAGAGGATCGGTGCCGACCGGCACTCACCAGCCCGAGAGGCTTGTCTGCTCACCCGCCAGGGTGGGTGGGGCTGGGAACTGAGGCTCGGGCTTCGGTCATAGCGCAGGGAGAGGGCTGGGGTTGGCGACATGAACACAGCCTGCAGGGGGTTAGTGCACCACGGCTAGCAGAGAGGGAGTCCGGGGAAAGTCTGGACATGTTGAAGCGGCAACAGACTTTTTCTTCCATCTTTTTTTCCTGGTGCACGAGGAGAGGAGATTAAGAGCGCTGCTTAAAGAAGCTCCAGGGATGGGTGTGAGGCATGGCTTACAGTGTGGACCACAAAGTAGGGCATGAGATGCTAAGGCTGCTACTGCCACCACCAAGAAGCCTGTGTGTGAGCACAGGTCACTATCCACACCTCCCTTCGGGGGATCATGTGCAACCCGCCACTGCCAAGGTCCCAGGATCCAGGGACAACTTCCCCGGGAGAACACAGGGCACACCTCAGGCTGGTGCAACATCATGCTGGCCTCTGCTGTCGCACGCTCACCTGGCACACCGTGCCCCTCACTCCTCCCGGCCTGAGTGAGCCAGAGTCCCTTAGTCAGCTGCTCCTTTAGCCCCGTCCTGTCTGAGAGAAGAACAGACGCCCTCCGGCGACCTACATGCAGAGGTGGAGCCAAATCCAAACCTGAGACCCTGGGAGCTGTGAGAAGAAAGAAGAGAAAGGGAAATCTCTCCCAGCAGTCTCAGAAGCAGCGGATTAAAGCTCCACAATCAACTTAATGTACCCTGCATCTGTGGAATACATGAATAGACAACGAATCATCCCAAACTGAGGAGGTGGACTTTGAGAGCAAGATTTATGATTTTTTTCCCCTTTTCCTATTTTTGTGAGTGTGTATGTTTCTGTGTGAGATTTTGTCTGTATAGCTTTGCTTCCACCATTTGTCCTAGGGTTCAATCCGTCCGTTTTTTTTTTTTTTTGGTTTGATTTTTGTTTTGTTTTGTTTTGTTTTATTTCTTAATAATTTTTTATTTTAATAACTTTATTTTATTTCATTTTATCTTCTTTCTTTGTTTCCTTCCTTCCCTCCTTTAGACAACCATCATCCCAAATTGAGGAGGTGGACATTGAGAGCAAGAGCTATGATTTTCTCCCTTTTAATCTTTTTGGGAGTGTGTATGTGTATGCTTCTGTGTGAGATTTTGTCTGCATAGCTTTGCTTCCACTATTTGTCCTAGGGCTCTATCCGGCCGTTTTTTTTTTCTTTTAATTATTTTTCTTAAAAATTATTTTCTATTTAATAACTTTATTATATTTTATCTTACATTATTTTATTTTACTTTAACTTCTTTCTTTCTTTTTTCCCTCCTTCCCTCCTTTATTCCTTCCTTCCTCCCTCCCTCTCTCCATCCCTCTCTTCTTCCTTTCTTTCCCTCCTTCTTTCTTTCTTTCTTTCTTACTTTCTTTCTTTCTACTTCTGCTAATTCTTTCTTTCTACTTTTTCTCCATTTTATTCTGAGCCGTGTGGATGAATGGCTCTTGGTGCTGCAGCAAGGAGTCAGTGCTGTGCCTCTGAGGTGGGAGAGCCAACTTCAGGACACTGGTCCACAAGAGACCTCCAAGCTCCACATAATATCAAATGGTGAAAATCTCCCAGAGATCTCTATCTCAACACCAGCAACCAGTTTCACTCAATGACCAGTAAGCTACAGTGCTGGACACCCTATGCCAAACAACTACCAAGACAGGAACTCAACTACACCCATTAGCAGAGAGGCTGCCTAAAATCATAATAAGTCCACAGATACCCCAATACAAACCACCAGACGTGGACCTGCCCACCACAAAGACAAGATTCAGCCTCATTCACCAGAACACTGGCACTAGTCCCCTCCACCAGGAGCCTACACAACCCAATGAACCAAACTTAGCCACTGGGGACAGACACACCAAAAAAGTGAACTACGAACCTGAAGCCTGCCAAAAGGAGACCCCAAACACAGTAAGATAAGCAAAATGAGAAGACAGAAAAATACACAGCAGATAAAGGAGCAAGATAAAAATGCACCAGACTGAACTAATGAAGAGGAAATAGGCAGTCTACCTGAAAAAGAATTCAAAATAATGATATTAAAGATGATCCAAAATCTTGGAAATAGAATAGAAAAAATGCAAGAAACATTTAACAAGGACCTAGAAGAACTAAAGATGAAACAAACAATGATGAACAACACAATAAATGAAACTAAAAATACTCTAGATGGGATCAATAGCAGAGTAACTGAGGCAGAAGAACGAATAAGTGACCTGGAGGATAAAATACTGGAAATAACTACTGCAGAGCAGAATAAAGAAAAAAGAATGAAAAGAACTGAGGACAGTTTCAGAGACCACTGGGACAACATTAAACACACCAACATTCAAATTATAGGGGTTCCAGAAGAAGAAGAGGAAAAGAAAGGGACTGAGAAAATATTTGAAGAGATTATAGTTGAAAACTTCCCTAATATGGGAAAGGAAATAGTTAATCAAGTCCAGGAAGCACAGAGCGTCCTATACAGGATAAATCCAAGGAGAAATTTGCCAGGACACATATTAATCAAACTGTCAAAAATTAAATACAAAGAAAACGTATTAAAAGCAGCATGGGAAAAACAACAAATAATACACAAGGAAATCCCCAAAAGGTTAACAGCTGATATTTCAACAGAAACTCTGCAAGCCAGAAGGGACTGGCAGGACATATTTAAAGTGATGAAGGAGAAAAATCTGCAAACAAAATTACTCTACCCAACAAGGATCTCATTCAGATTTGATGGAGAAATTAAATCCTTTCCAGAACACCAAAAGCTTACAGAGTTCAGCACCACAAAACCAGCTTTACAACAAATGCTAAAGGAACTTCTGTAGGCAAGAAACACAAGAGGAGGAAAAGACCTACAATAACGAACCCAAAACAATTACGAAAATGGGAAAAGGAGCATACATATCAATAATTACCTTAAATGTAAATGGACAAAATGCTCTCACCAAAAGACACACATTGGCTGAGTGGATACAAAAACAAGGCCCATATATATGCTGTCTACAAGAGACCCACTTCAGACCTAGAGACATACAGACTGAAAGTAAGGGGATGGAAAAATATATTCCATGCAAATGGAAACCAAAACAAAGCTGGAGTAGCAATTCTCATATTAGACAAAATAGACTTTAAAATAAAGACTATTATAAGAGGCAAAGAAGGACACTACATAATGATCAAGTGATCAATCCAAGAAGAAGATATAACAATTGGAAATATTTATGCACCCAACATAGTTACACCTCAATACATAAGGCAAATACTAACAGCCATAAAAGGGGAAATCGACAGTAACACATTCATAGTAGGGGACTTTAACACCCCACTTTCTCCAATGGACAGATCAACCAAAGTGAAAATAAATACGGAAACACAAGCTTTAAATGACACATTAAACAACATGGACTTAATTGGTATTTATAGGACATTCCACCCAAAAACCACAGAATACACATTTTTCTCAAGTGCTCATGGAACGTTCTCCAGGATAGATCATATTTTGGGTCACAAATCAAGACTTCATAAACTTAGGAAAATTGAAATTGTATCATGTATCCTCTCCAACCACAACACTATGAGACTACATATCAATTACAGGAAAAGATCTATAAAAAATACAAACACAGGGAGGCTAAACAATACACTACTTATTAACCAAGTGATCACTGAAGAAATCAAAGAGGATATAAACAAATACCTAGAAAAAAATAACAGTGGATACACGATGACCCAAAACCTGTGGGATGCAGCAAAAGCAGTTCTAAGAGGGAAGTTTAGAGCAATACAATCCTATGGTAAGAAACAGGAAACATCTCGAATAAACTACCTAACATTGCACGTAAGCAACAAGAGAGAGAAGAACAAAAAAACCCCCAAAGTTAGCAGAAGGAAAGAAATCATAAAAATCAGATCAGAAATAAATGAAAAAGAACTGAAAGAAATGATAGCAAAGATCAATAAAACTGAAAGCTGGTTCCTTGAGAAGATAAACAAAATTGATAAACCATTACCTAGACTCATCAAGATAAAAAGGGAGAAGACTCAAATCAATAGAATTAGAAATGAAAAAGGAGAAGTAACAACTGAAACTGCAGGAATAATAAAGATCATGAGAGATTACTACAAGCAACTCTATGCCAATAAAATGGACAACCTGGAAGAAATGGACAAATTTTTAGAAATTCACAACTTGCCAAGACTG
Organism: Pseudorca crassidens; assembly: GCF_039906515.1. Taxonomy (NCBI): domain Eukaryota; kingdom Metazoa; phylum Chordata; class Mammalia; order Artiodactyla; family Delphinidae; genus Pseudorca; species Pseudorca crassidens. The sequence goes on from NC_090317.1 coordinate 81,256,181, forward strand.
AATCAGTAAGAAATAGAAAATATGAACAGACCAATCACAAGCACTGAAATTGAAACTGTGATTAAAAATCTGGCAACAAACAGAAGCCCAGGACCAGATGGCTTCACAGGCGAATTCTATCAAACATTTAGAGAAGAGCTAAAACTTATCCTTCTCAAACTCTTCCAAAATATAGCAGATGGAGGAAAACTCCCAAACTCATTCTACGAGACCACCATCACCCTGATACCAAAGCTAGACAAGGAAGTCACAAAGAAGGAAAACTACAGGCCAATATCACTGATGAACATAGATGAAAAATCCTCGAAAAAATACTATCAAACTGAATCCAACAGCACATTAAAAAGATCATACACCATGGTCAAGTGGGGTTTATTCCAGGAATGCAAGGATTCTTCAATATATGCGAATCAGTCAACGTGATAAACCACATTAACAAATTGAAGGAGAAAAACCATATGATCATCTCAATAGATGCAGAGAAAGCTTTTGACATAATCCAATATCCATTTGTGATAAAAACCCTGCAGGAAGTAGGTATGGAGGGAACATTCCTCAATATATTAAAGGGCATATATGACAAGCCCACAGCCAACATCATCCTCAATGGTGAAAAACTGAAAGCACTTCCACTAAGATCAGGAACAAGACAAGGTTGCCCACTCTCACCACTCTTATTCAACATAGTTTTGGAAGTTTTAGGCACAGCAATCAGAGAAGAAAAGGAAATACAAGGAATCCAAATCAGAAAAGAAGAAGTAAAGCTGTCACTATTTGCAGATGACATGATCCTATACATAGAGAATCCTAAAGATGTTACCAGAAAACTACTAGAGCTAGTCAATGAATTTTGTAAAGTAGCAGGATACAAAGTTAATGCACAGAAATCTCTGGCATTCCTATACAGTACTGATGAAGAATCTGAACGTAAAATCAGGAAAACACTCCCATTTACCACTGCAACAAAAAAAATAAAATATCTAGGAATAAACCTACCTAAGGAGACAAAAGACCTGTATGCAGAAAATTATAAGACACTGATGAAAGAAATTAAAGATGATACAAATAGATGGAGAGATATACCATGTTCTTGGATTAGAAGTATCCACTTTGTGAAAATGACTCTACTATCCAAAGCAATCTACAGATTCAATGCAATACCTATGAAAGTACCATTGGAATTTTTCACAGAACTAGAACAAAAATGTTCACAATTTGTATGGAAACACAAAAGACCACAAATAGCCAAAGAAATATTGAGAACGAAAAACAGAGCTGGAGGAATCAGTCTCCCTGACTTTAGACTATACTTCAAAGCTACAGTAATCAAGACTGTATGGTACTGGCCCAAAAACTGAAAGATAGATCAATGGAACAGGATAGAAAGCCCAGAGATAAATCCACGCACATATGGTCACCTTATCTTTGATAAAGGTGGCAGGAATGTACAGTGGAGAAAGGACATTCCTTTCAATAAGTAGTGCTGTGAAAATTGGACAGGTACATGCACAAGTATGAGATTAGATCACTCCCTAACACCATACACAAAAATAAGGTCAAAATGGATTATAGACCTAAATGTAAGGCTAGAAACTATCAAACTCTTAGAGGAAAACATAGGCAGAACACTCTATGACATAAATCACAGCAACATCCTTTCTGACCCACCTCCTAGAGAAATGGAAATAAAAACAAAAATAAACAAATGGGACCTAATGAAACTTCAAAGCTTTTGCACAGCAAAGGAAACCATAAACAAGAATAAAAGACAACCCTCAGAATGGGAGAAAATATTTGCAAATGAATCAACTGACAAAGGATTAATTTCCACAATTTACAAGCAGGACATGCAGCTCAATAACAAAAAAACAAACAACCCAATCCAAAAATGGGCAGAAGACCTAAATAGACATTTCTCTAAAGAAGAAATACAGACTGCCAACAAACACATGAAAGAATGCTCAACCTCATTAATCATTAGAGAAATGGAAATCAAAACTACAATGAGATATCATCTCACACCAGTCAGAATGTCCATAATCAAAATATCTAGAAACAATAAATGCTGGAGAAGGTGTGGGGAAGAGGGAACAGTCTTGCACTGCTGGTGGGAATGTGAATTGGTACAGCCACTATGGAGAAAAGTATGGAGGATCCTGAAGAAACTACAAATAGAACTACCATATGACCCAGCAATCCCACTACTGGGCATATATCCTGAGAGAACCATAATTCACAAAGAGTCATGTACCAAAATGTTCATTGCAGCTGTATTTACAATAGCCCGGAGATGGAAGCAACCCAAGTGTCCATTATGGGATGAATGGGTAAAGAAGATGTGGCACATATATACAATGGAATATTACTCAGCCATAAAAAAGAAACGAAATTGAGTTGTTTGTAATGAGGTGGATAGACCTAGAGTCTGTCATACAGAGTGAAGTAAGTCAGAAAGAGAAAGACAAATACCACATGCTAACACATATATATGGAATTTAAGGGGAAATAATGTCATGAAGAACCTAGGGGTAAGACAGGAATAAAGACACAGACCTACTAGAGAATGGACTTGAGGATATGGGGAGGGGTTGGGTAAGCTGTGACAAAGAGAGAGAGGCATGGACATATATACACCACAAAATGTAAGGTAGATAGCTAGTGGGAAGCAGCCGCATAGCACAGGGAGATCAGCTCGGTGCTTTTTGACCTCCTGGCAGGTTGACCTCATAGGGAGGGTATGTAGGAGGGAAATGCAAGAGGGAAGAGATATGGGAGCATATGTATATGTATAACTGATTCACTTTTTTATAAAGCAGAACCTAACACACCATTGTAAAGCAATTATACTTTTATAAAGATGTAAAAAAAAAAAAAAAGAATCCCACTGGACTCGGTTCAGCCCAGACCTCAAATCCCTGAGCTTGGACCTGCTCTCTCCCTGTACATGGGGTGTCTTGTGTTCCCAAGGCCCCTACACATTCCCACGTCTGTTTCCGTGTTCCCCCTCCCCACAACTGGCTTCCAGGGGACCCCCTGTAGTCACCTCTTGCAGACCCCCAGAGATCTTGTCTGAAGCTCAATCAGCTCAGGAATTGAGTCCTGGGACTTCCTGATGGTACAGTTGTTAAGAATCTGCCTTCCAATGCTGGAGTTGCATGTTCGAGCCCTGGTCAGGGAACTAAGATTCCCCCATTTCGTGCGGCAACTAAGCCCGCACACCACAACTACTGAGCCTGTGTGCCTCAACTAGAGAGCCCACATGCTGCAAACTACAGGGCCCATGAGCTCTGGAGCCAGTGCGCCACAACTATAGAGAAGCCTGTGCACTGCAACAAAGATCCTGCGTGCCGCAACTAAGACCCTACGCAGCCAAAAGTAAATAAATATTAAAAAAAAACCAAAAAACAAAAAAACAATGGGTCAACAATGAAATCAAAGAGGAAATTGAATATCTTGACAAATGACAATGAAAACACAACTATATAAAATCTATGGGATGCAACAATACAGTTCTTAGAGGGAAGTTCATAGCTATACAGTCCTTCCTAAAAGAAAAAAAAAACATGAAAAATCTCAAGTAAACAACCTAACCTACCACCCAAAGAATTAGAAAAAGAAGAACAAACAAAACGTAAAGTCAGCAGAAGGAAGGAAATAATAAAGATCAAGAAGGAAATAAATATAATAGTGTTTAAAAAATAGAAAAAATCAGTAACACCAAGAGTTGGTTCTTTTAATTAATTAATTAATTTATTTATTTATTTATTGGCTGTGTTGGGTCTTTGTTTTTGCACGTTGGCTTTCTCTAGTTGCTGCGAGTGGGGGCTACTCTTCAAGTGGGGGCTACTCTTCATTGTTTTGTGTGGACTTATTGTGGTGGCTTCTCTTGTTGTGAAGCATGGGCTCTAGATGCACGGGCTTCAGTAGTTGTGGCACATGGGCTCACTAGTTGTGGCTCACAGGCTCTGGAGCACAGGCTCAGTAGTTGTGGCACATGGGCTTAGTTGCTCTGCAGCATGTGGGGTCTTCCCAAAGCAGGGCTTGAACCTGTGTCCCCTGCATTGGCAGGCAAATTCTTAACCACTGTGCCACGAGGGAAGAACCAAGAGCTGGTTCTTTGAAAGGGAAAATGACATTGATAAACCTCTGGCCAAGATCACAGAGAAGAAAAGAGAGAGGATCCAGATAATCAAAATAAGAATTAAAGAGGAGAAATAACAACCAATACCACTGAAATATAAAAAGAGAGAGACACAGAACACTATGAATACTTATATTAAAAAAAAAAAACTGGACACCCTAGAAGAAATGGACACATTTCTAGCCCACCAAAACTGAATCAAGAAGAAATAGATATTTTGAACCAACCAATCTCTAGAAGTGAAATAGCCTCTGTAATAATGACAATAATAAAAATAAACACCCTGCAAACAAAAGTCCAGGGCCAAATGGCTTCACTGGGGAATTCTAACAAACATACAACAAAGAAATTATACCAATCCTTCTCAAACTATTCCAAAAGATTGAAGAGGAGGGAACACTCCTAAAGGCATTCTGTGAAGCCACGATCACCCTGATACCAAAAGCAGACAAAGACACCATCAAAAAAGAAAATTACATGTCAATATCTTTAATGAATATAGATGCAAACATTCTCAACAAAATATTAGCAAACCAAGCCCAACAACACATAAAAAAGATCATACACCATGATCAAGTTGGATTCATCTCATGATCACAAAGATGGTTCAACATATGCAAATCAATCAATGTGATATACCACATCAACAAAAGAAAAGACAAAACCCACATGATCATCTCAATAGATGCAGAAAAAGTATTTGATAAAACTCAACAATGATTCATGATAAAAACTCTTGTCAAAGTGGGTACAGAGGGAACATTTCTCAACATAATAAAAGCTATTTGTGACAAACCCACAACCAACATAATACTCAATGGTGAAAAGTTGAAAGCCTTCCTGCTAAAATCTGGAACAAGACAATAATGCCCATTCTCACCACTTCTATTCAACATAGTATTGGAAGTCCTAGCCACAGCAATCAGAAAAGAAAAAGAAATAAAAGGAATCCAAATTGGAAGAGAAGAGGTGAAACTGTCATTACATGCAAATGACACAATACTACATATAGAAAACCCTAAAGACTCCACACAAAAACTACTACAACTGATAAGCAAATTCAGCAAGATTGCAGATACAAGATTAACCTACAGAAATCTGTTGCATTTCTTTCCACTGACAATGAAATATCAGAAAGGGAAAGTAAAAAAAAAAAAAAAACCTTTTAAAATTTCATCCAGGGCTTCCCTGGTGGCACAGTGGTTGAGAGTCTGCCTGCCGATACAGGGGACACGGGTTTGTGCCCTGGTCTGGGAAGATCCCACATGCCATGGAGTGGCTAGGCCCATGAGCCATGGCTGCTGAGCCTGCACATCCGGAGCCTGTGCTCTGCAATGGGAGAGGCCACAACAGTGAGAGGCCCACGTATCACAAAAAAAAAAAGAAAGAAATTACATCCAAAAAAATCAAATACTTAGGAATAAACCTGACCAAGGAGATGAATACTTATATGCTGAGAACTATAAAACATTGATAAAGGAAACTGAAGATGATTCAAAGAAATGGAAAGATATCCCATGCTCTTGGATTGGAAGAATTAATACTGTTAAAATTGTCATTGTACTCAAAGCAATCCACAGATTTAATGTGATCCCTATCAAATGATCCATGACATTTTTCACAGAGCTAAGACAAATCATCCTAAAATTTATTTGGAATCATAAAAGACCAGGAATTGCCACAGCAATCCTGAGGAAAAAGAACAAAGCTGGAGGCATAACCCTCACAGACTTCAGACAATACTTCAAAACTACAGTAGTCAAAACAGCATGATAGTGGCACAAAAACAGACACATAGATCAATGAAACAGAAGAGAGAACCCAGAAATAAACTCACACCCCTATGGCCAATTATTCTTCAACAAAGGAGGCAAGAATATACAAGGGAGAAAAGACAGCCTCTTCAGAGAAAAGTGGTATTGGGAAAGCTGGACAGCTGCATGTAAATCAATGAAATTAGAACACAGACTCACACCATACACAAAAATAAACTCTAAATGACTTAAAGACTTAAATAAAAAACATGACACCACAAAACTCCTAGAAGAGAACATAGGCAAAACATTCTCTGACATAAATCATAGCTATATTGTCTTTGATCAGTCTCCCAAGGCAAAAGAAGTAAAAGTGAAAATAAACAAATGAGATCTAATCAAATACAGCAAAGGAAGCTGTAAACAAAATGAAAAGACAACCTATGGAATGGAAGAAAATATTTGCAAATTATGTGACTGACAAGGGCCTAATTTCCAAAATATACAAACAGCTCATACAATTCAATAACAAAAAAACCAAATAATCCAATCAAAAAAATGGGCAGAACACCTAAATAGACATTTCTCCAAAGAAGACATACACATGACCAATAGGCACATGAAAAGATGTTCAGCATCGCTAATTATTAGAGAAATGCAAATCAAAACTGCAATGTGGTACCACATCACAACAGTCAGAATGGCCAGTATTAAAAAGTTTAGAAATGACAAATACTGGAGAGGGTGTGGAGAAAAGGGAACCCTCCTACACTGTTGGTGGGAATGTAAATTGGTGCAGCCACTACAGAAAACAGTATGGAGGTACCTCAAAAAACTAAAAATAGAGTTGCCATATGATCCAGCAATCCTACTCCTGGACATATATCTGGAGAAAACTCTGATCCAAAAAGATACATGTACCCCAATGTTCAAAGCAGCACTATTTACAATAGCCAAGACACGGAAGCAACCTAAATGCCCATCAACAGATGAATGAATAAAGAAGATGTGGTATATATACATAATGGAATACTATTTATGCACAGAAAGAATGAAATAATGCCATTTGCAGCAATATGAATGGACCTAGAGATTATCATACTAAGTGAAGTAGGTCAGGCAAAGACAAATGTCATGATATCACTTATATGTGGAATCTAAAATATGACACAAATGAACTTATCTACAAAACAGAAACAGACTGACAGACACAGAAAACAAACTTATGGTTACCAAAGGGGAAAGGGAGTGGGGAAGGGATAAACTAGGAGTTTGGAATTAACAGATACAAACTACTATATATAAAACTAATAAACAACGAGATCCTACAGTATAGCACAGGAAACTATACTCTATATTGTGTAATAAACCATAATGGAAAAGGATATGAAAAAGAATACGTATACATATGTATAACTGACTTATTTTGCTGTACACCAGAAACTAACACAACACTGTAAATCAACTAAACTTCAATAAGAAAAAAAAAAAAAAGGATCATAGGCCTAAATGTAAAGTGCAAAACTACAAAACTCTTCAAAATAACAAAGAAAACTTATGTGACCCTGAGGATGGCAATGACATTTTAGATATAACACCAAGGTACAACTCATGAAAGAAAAAACTGATAAGCCGGAATTCATTAAAATTAAAAACTTCTGCTACATGAGAGAAAATGTTAAGAGGATGAGAGGAAAAGCCACAGACTGGGAGAAAATAGTTATAAAAGACACAGATGATTAAGGACTATTATCCAAAGTATACAAAACTTAACAATAAGAAATTGAACAGCCTGGTTTAAAATTGGGCAAAAGACCTGAACAGAGGGACTTCCCTGGTGGAGCAATGGTTAAGAATTCGCCTGCCAATGAAGGGGACATGGGTTCAATCCCTAGTCCAGGAAGATTCACACATGTCACATGCACCACAACTACTGAGCCTGCGCTCTAGAACCCAAGCCACAACTACTGAAGCCTGTGTGCCTAGAGCCCACGCACCACAATGAAGTGTAGCCCCTGCTCTCCACAACTAGGGAAAGCCCAGGTGTAGCAACAAGGACATGACACAGCCAAAAGTAAATAAATAAATAAATAAATAAATAAATTTATTTTTTAAAAAGACCTGAACAGATACCTCACCAAAGAAGATATACAGATGGCAAGCAAGCATATGAAAAGATGTGCAATATCATATGTCATTAGGGAATTGCAAATTAAAAAAAAATGAGATACCATTACACACCTATTAGAATGGCCAAAATCTGGAACCCTGACATCATCAAATGCTTGCAAGGATATGGAGCAACAGGAGCTATCATTCATTGCTTCTGGGAACAAAATAGTAGTACAGCCACTCTGGAAGACAGTTTGGTAGTTTCTTACAAAACTCAACATATTCTTATATAATCATACTCTTAGTTATTTACCCAAAGTTGAAACTTATATCCATACAAAAACCTGCACATGGATGTTTATAGCAGTCAGTTTCATAATTGCCAAAACTTGAAAGCAACAAACTGTCCTTCAGCAGATAAATAAACTGTGGTCCATCCAGACAATGGAATATTATACTGCTCTAAAAAGAAATGAGCTCTCAAACTCTGAAAAGACATGTAGGAAACTTAAATACATATTACTAAGTTAAAGAAGCTGATCTGAGAGGCTACATTTTGTATGATTATAAGTTATGACATTATGAAAAAGGACAACCTATGGAGATAGTAAAATTGTTAGTGGTTTCCAGGGGTTAGAGGAGAGGGAAGAATGAATAGGCACAGCATGGAGGATTTGGGGAGCAGTGAAACTATTCTGTATGATATTACAAGGGTGGATACATATCATTATACATTTGTCAAAACCAAACAATGTACAAAATGAAGAATGAACTCTTATGTAGGTTATAGACTTTGGGTGATAATGATGTGTCAAGGTAGTTCATCAGTTGTAACAAATGTACCACTCTGGGGCAACCAAGGATGTTGATAGTGGGAAAGATTCCCCATGTGTGGGGACAGGGAGTATATGAGAAATCTTTGTACTTTCTGTTCAATTTTGCTATGAACGTAAAACTACTCTAAGAAATAAAGTTTACTAATTAAAAAAAAAAGTCTTGGGTTTGAGTTCTGACACTGCTGCTTACTGGTTAAATTGCCCTGGGTTAATCAACTTATTAGACCTTGTAAACTACTGGTATAAGTAGTATTTACTTCCCAGGCTTGCCAAGAGACTGCAGTGAAACATTGGGTGTGCGAACACCTTGTAAAGTGTATATACCCGTGCCTTTGGCTTCCTACAGAAGCAACCAAGTAATTTCTCATCATTTTCCACTGAGCCAGCATTGGTGGTTGCAGATGTGGAAATACGTCATCCTTTTACGACGTTAAAGAAATTAGCATGAGCTCCAAGAAAATCCCAAACAAAAGCTGATGAAACTTCATTGGGTGCCAAGGAAGCAGCTGGCACCATAAACACTGTGAAAGCTTTGCTGGCATGCCTCCCTCTACTGTGCTGCCAAATGCTTTTGATGGCGGTACCTGGCATTGCAGTGAGGAAACCAATGGGAGAGAAGAGGCCATCCTATAACGTGCCTCTGGCCTAAAACAACGGGATACCTTTGGAGAACTACTCTTGCAGGACCCCACCAAGTTTAAGGGCACATTCCATGCTATATCCCTTGGGGGAATGCGAGGCATGGCCCAGAACTTTCAGGATAAAACATCCGGGTAACATAACTACTGTTTTCCTTTTAAACATACCATCAATCTCTATTTCTTTAAGTCTATGGACAGAAACACAATCTTTAATTACCTCCTAAATGTTTGTATGTTTGTTTGTTTACTTTTGCCTGTTTATCTTTAAGGCATTTCCCAGGCAATTTTTAATGAGCCTTAAAAATGTTTCCATTATGAAGAGATGGACAACAATTATAAAGTGAGTGCTGCCAAAAGAAGTAAGAGGACAATGACTGTTTTCCCATATTTAGGTCAAAATTGTCTCATTTTCTCCACCTTCCTTTATTATTCTAAGCAGTCTTTATATAACCCATTTTGGATAGCTCAAAAGTTCTTCCCAGTTACAAAAAAGAGGTTTTTGCCTCCTGTATAAGTGGCGTGCCAGGTAAGAACAGGAAGGGGAACCCCAAATTGCCTTTGCTCACTGAGCTCACATTCCCTTGTCCCCACTGAGAAATGTGCTGTCCACTCAGACATGGGCAAGTAGCCAAGTATTCTCCTGGTCACTCCACCTCCTGACCCCTTGTCCATGTCTTGACACTGGCCATGCCCAACCTGGGGTGTGCCTCAGGTCCCAGTCTCTCATGCTTGGCAGAGATATGATTTAAAGGGGGAAACATAGGCAAAAAGGGACCCTGGATTTTCCCTCGAATCCTTCACAATTAAGTTTTTTTAGGAAAGACCAGAAGACCTGAGTCTGTGTACATGGGGCAAGGACATATTCATAGTAGAAATGATGTCTCTGGAGCTTGTCAACTGGAGAGGCTCTGCTAATGGTAACAGTCATAGCAAGATGTTTCCTCCTCACTTCTAAGTTGTATTTGAAGTATAGACTTGAAAATTTACAAACTGATGCTCTTCAGGATTAAAGTGACCTTCAAATTGAAAGGATTCCATTTCAAATTAGGAATGATGTGTATTTTTAAAAATATTTATCTATGCATTAGCTTTGAAACATTTAAGAACTTTGAAACCATATACAGGTGGTATATTTTTCACTGGCAGCTGGGCTGCTTTTTTTTCTATTTCAAGAGCATTGAAAAAAAAGTTTAATTTACTCATGAATCTCTTCAAACCAACAGTAGCCTGCATGATGATATCTCTGAACACAGCAGAGAATAGCTGAGAATGTAACTCTGAGGATTTTTACATATTTATAAGTTCTTGTAAAAATATTCCTTGCCCCAAACTTAAAGGTCTACTGACTCACCTACAGCTAACCAAACACCAGGATATCAGTTAGGTATTAGACTTCTAATCCCAGGAAGAAAGAGTGAGTCAAAAAAAAAGATGAAAGAAAGGAAAAGTAGAAGGGGGGGCAGAACAAGTGAAAAAAGAAGGAAGGAGCGAGGGAGGCAGGGAGGGAGGAAGAGAAGGAAAGAAGCAGGGAGGGAAGAAAAAAATGGCAACATTAAATATGTGTTTCAAAGCACACAAGTTGAGGCTAGTTTTCTGACTGGATCCAATTACTTCAAATTCAACAAATATTTATGGAGTCCATACCATATGCAAGGTATCGTGATGAAAAATCAGTAATAAGATAGTGCCTTTAAACCTTTTAAAAATAATATTCAATTTAAAATAAAACCTAAACAAGACACACACATGCATGGGCATAAATCTTCATATCACTTGTGCAACAGGGTGTAGAGGTACAACAGGGTGTTATGTAAGCCACCAGAGGACTGAAGCTCACAAAAATACAAATCTGAGCATTTTACTGTGCCATCTTAAAATCCTATTTGATAATAATGTAAAAGGTTAAGGCATGGAGCATACCCACCTACTGATCTACCTACCTACCTAGTTTCCTTCCTTCCACCTATCTGTCCATTGATCCATCCTTCCTCTATGTCAGAGTTCCGCAACTCCAGGGCCGTGGACCGGTACAAGTCCACAGCCTGTTAGGAACTGGGGCCGCACAGCAGGAGGTGAGCGGTGGGTGAGTGAACAAAGCTTTATCTGCCATTCCCCATCGCTCCCCATTGCTTGCATTACCACCTGAACCATCCCCTGCACGCCCCCATGGAAAAATTGTCTTCCACAAAACCGGTCCCTGGTGCCAAAAACGTTGGGGACCACTGCTCTATGCCATATTCCTCTAAAGTCAACCTGTTACCCTGACCTCAAAAACTATAATCTATTCGTCTTTTTAGCAATAGGATAGAGATCTCATCAGAAACTAAGTACTGTAGACAATTCCTGATTCTGCCCACCACCCCTTCCCAGTCCAAGCCCCTATCATCTCTTAGCTAAACTGAAGTACCCTTCTAACTGGTCTCCCCTTGCTTCTTTAAATTTATTCTCACATAGTAGCTAGAGAGAAATTTTTGAAATGTATCAGATCATGACATTCACCTTTTTAAAACCCTACAAACATTGCACTGATAATAAAACCCAGGGTCCTCATCAGAACATCAAAGGCTCCACCTAATCAGCCATACTAACTCTCCAACCTTGTTTGTACCTTTCCCCTTACACCACTATCTCCTGTTTTTCCCTTCCTTAAATATACCAAGCTTTTTCCTTGTTAACACTGCTTGGCCATGTTATTCCATCTTTCTCAGTTTCCTCCAATAGTCCCCTTATCTTTCTTCCTGGATTAGCTAAAATATTACCTTCTCCAAACATGCTGCCTAAAGTGGGCCCTGCCCTCTGTATCCATTCATTCCTTCTCTGTCACCTCTCCTTGCTCATTTTCTACACAGAAATTATGACCTTCTCAAGTCATTTAGTTATTACTCTCTCCCCTGCTGGAATATAAGTCCTTAGAAAGGTGAACAAAACTGACAAACATTTAGCTAGACTGACCAGGAAAAAAGAAAGATGATTCAAATTACTAAAATCAGGAATGAAAAGGGGAGACGTTACTACTGACCTTACAGAAATAAAAAGATTATAAGGAACTACTCCTAACAACTGTATGCCCAACAATGAGACAACCTAGATGAAACAGGCAAGTTCCTAGAAAAACACAAACTACCAAAACTGACTCAAAAATAAAGAAATGATCTGAACCTATAAGGAGATTGAATTATTAATCAATTCGGCTTATCTGATTTGTCAAGTACTCCTCAATGTTTCCATTTTTAAGAATTCTTCTATGGTCAGTTGTAAAGATTTGCAAGATGTGATGTAAAATGCTTTGCCCCTCTAGGTAGGGAGAATGATATTTCTGTGAACAACATAAAGATATGGTTATCAAAATTAAGTGTTATACTATTCCTACTGGCCATAACATTTGGTCCCCCCCCCCCGAAAAGAAAAGCAAATAAGCATTTGTAATTCTCTCCCAGGTTTTGGGACCTGAAAGAATTCCAGTTGACCTAATACTTAATCTTCATAAAATCAGTAAGGTGATGGCTTTTGGAATCAAGCCTGGGGTAAAATTCCGGCCTTTTTGCTTACATTGCCTGTGAGATGTAAGGACAAGTCTCTGAGAAACCATGTCCTCATTCTGTGGGACAATATGGGTACATGTGGTTTTCTTCTAGAATTACAAAGAAAATTGGGGTAGTATCTCAAAGTGTGTAACCTAACAATTAATGTAGCAGCTATTATTGATCATCTACTATATATCTGGTACTCTACTGGGGGATACAATTGCAAGTAAAACATGGCTTCTTCATGGAGGCGATAGAGTGGTTGAAAAGATACTTTCAATATTAATTAACAGTTTTTTCTTAATTTCTCTGCTTAATGTAGAATTAAAGTTTTTTTAATTAATAACACAAGCAATCAATAGGCCTATATACCATTGTGGTTAACTGTGAAAATGATTGATGACTATTTTACAAGTGGCAAAAAAAACAGGTGATAAGGTTTTTATCCTCTCTTTAGAGAGATTCTCTAGGTGTCTTTTGATAATGGAGAGTTAGAAAAAAAACACTAAAGAAGTTGGGTTAAAATACTAATTTCCTGTACATAATGAATGAAATAAAATGAAACATGTAGAAGGACTTATATATTTCCCCCAAAAATATAAGTACTGAATGAGGATTTTAGAATTCAATCTTTATGAACCCTCTTGAAAATATTTCAGCAACATATTCTACAGCTCATACTTTGCAGAAATGAAACTATAGGGACAAAGAATGTTGGCACCCAAAGAATAAAGATTAAGGAGTGGTCACAGAGCAGGTGACAGAGACTTCTTCCAAATGAAGTGTGACTGGTGGCAGTGCTCAAAGTTACAAAATATATGGCAAGATCTTTATGGCCAGTGAAAATTTAAACACCTTCCAACCCTGGGGAAAGTAATGCTTAAAGTAAGTGGCAAAGGACAATCCGTGTTGGTGAGAAACTTTCACCAGCCCCACAAACAAAGGCAAGGAAAAGAATAAAGTAAATTGGAATGTCCCTATTTCAGTTTGATGACAACTTCTGGTTATAAGAAGACATGTGCTCCTCAGAGGACTCCCAGATTTCTGAGCTGATACGTACCCTAACTCTAAACTATATATAGCACCATCTAGTGAAATAAAAGAATACTTAGGCTTTTAAAAATAAAAACTTAAGAAATGGTTAAAAGTATAAATCAATGGAAAATGTAGGGTCTTAAAAGGATGGAATGGGAAAAATGAGCTTATTTTCTCACTTGAAATACACTTTTAAACTGTTAGATAATATGAGGATGCTTTTTAATTCCATCAGTCATTTGACACAGCGACCATCCTTAGGCATTGGTTTAGCATTACAAGGAGAGACTTGTTGGAGTAAGGAAGAATGAAAAACACTGGCTGTGGAGATGAGAACTGGGGCTGGGCGAAGGGTGTATGAATTCCTAACTGAGAAGCGGAGAATGTAGAATGGTGTGCTGGAGCCAGCTAGCACTGCTGGAGAGAGCCAATTGTGCACATCTATTCTCAATATTTTGCTCAGTGCTGTCTCATTTGTAACATGAAATTGGCCATGGTGGGAATACTTACACAATGGAAATTGGCCAATGCTACAAATCAAGGTTACCCACCCTCAGAAAACAAACCACTAGAACATATCAACCTCTAATCCTCCCAGCTGACCACAGTCCCTATGGATGGAAGCCAGAAATAAAATCTGGTGGTGGTCAGAGTCCCACTAGCCAAAGAAATCTGAGTCTAAATGGTATATGGTTGGTGTGCTAACTAGTGGCTGTTAAGACCTTGTCAAAAATATAAAAATTGCCCAAACTTATAGAAAACAAAGCAGTTCAAGCTACTTTAACTTTCAGAAAACAACTGAAAATTCCTCCAGCACCTTTAAGAAGAGATATATCAGTTGCTAAAAGAGGTAGCTAATGTACACACAGTGCAGGAAAGGGCCTGGAGGCAACAGAGCCAGGGTGTGGATTGGCTTGACTTTCTTCAACAGAGTAGCCTTGGACAATTTAGAGGTTGGGCTGGTTCTTCAACTAAAAGTCAAAATTAGACCAGTGGGGTTTTCTTTCTTTAATTAGCGGGACCTTTTCCTCAAATGGCCTCTTATATGCAATACCAATACTCTATTGTAAGCTTTACAGTGTCATTTAAAAGGCCAGTGCCTCTGGAAGACCTCATGCTCCTCTGAAGACCTCAGAACACAGTGTTAAAGCCATTGCATTAGACTGTTTCCAAGAGTATATTTTCCCTTCCAGCACTGGTATTTTAAACAAGGATTAGCTAGCTATCAGCTGCACTTCTCCCCACTTCCCCTATCTAGAAGAGTGGGCCTCCTTCCCTTCTACGGAATCTAAGAGGGTAGAGAGGATAGAGTTCAAAACCCACTTCTCTCCGTAGATGCACCAAGGGCTCCACTCCAATTCAGTTTTAAATCTGCAAATTGTTGATCCTAGATGGGTCTTTAAGTCAGAAGAACTTGATATGGATGGAAATCATATCTGGGCAAGACTTCTCTCTCCCATTCCAAAAATATTCCAGTGTTCGGAGTCTGTATGTATAGGTGAGTTACACATGCTATTCTGAAGTGCTTTCATCTTATATAAACATGGTTTGAAAATTGTAATTTTTATCAAGAGATAATGATCAAGGAGGGTTACATCTTCTTAAGCTTTTAGAAGATTATTCACAGTCAAGAACAGTAAAGATATTAGATAATTTCAGAGCTAAAATCTTTCTCTGGGATTTTTGTGGCTTTTTCACTTAAAGGTGATTATGATTCTAAGTGACCTAAGTTCAGGCAGATAAAGGTAGTGTCTCCTGACACATAGAGTGACTAGAGGCCCAAAGGCTGGCACTGAATATCAGAAGATAAACAACGGTAGTCCATGGAACAACTCTAATCTCTGTAGAATTAGAGAGTAATGAGGATTAGCTGCCAACACTTAAAAATTGGAAAAATATCACATGAAAATTCTGATTTGTGGCTTTTCTTGGGGAAAACAAACAGGATATAGTAAAATTGTGTCTGCATTCGTATCTGGCAATCATCGACCGGACTGAGAGCTGCCATTTCCTGTTCTCCAGGGTCTTCTTGCTGCCCCCTGCAACACCCATTTGGTTACCTCCCTGCCCTCACTTGAGTTTGCAATTGCTGACTTAAGGCCATGCCAGAATGAGCGGCAAGAGACACTGGGCCTTTCTGAGAAAAGTGAAGAAAATTCATAGTCACGATTCATTGAAAGTTGCTCAGCCCTGAGCGCCACCTGGGCCCTCTGCCCTGTCTGAAGGGATAGGAATGCTCCTTGCAGGCAAGAGTACACCCTACTCTATGTGTAGACTGAAAACTTGAGATGCCTTTGAAGCAAGATGGGGACTTTGTGGTTGAGCACATTTATTTCTGAATTTAATGACATGGAGAACCACAAGCCTGCTCACAGTACCAATTTTTCATAAAAAAAGGAGAAAGGCTATTGAGTCAAATGTTCCAAGAACACCTGGGCTGGGGAAACCGCTAGTATATTTATAACTTGGATATACAAACAGGAATGCCTTGTTCAGTGAAGAAAAGTAATAAGAGCTACCATCACTGAACATTTGCTTTTTGCTTTCTTTCTATGCTCACAGTCACCCAGAAGGGTTTTTCATGTTTACAGATGAGGAATACAAAGCTCAGAGAGGTTAACTAAATTGAGCAAGTCACACAGCTTGTTACTTGACAGAACCAGAATTCACAGCATAGGCTGACTGCAGACCTGTGCTTTCTCTACTATGCTGTGCTGGAATTTTATATTTTAAAATGACCCTTTGTGCTCTGCAACTCATTTTCTTAAAGATTACTTCCTTGGAGCCCTGTTACAAGTGTATGAGGTGGAGGAATTATTACCCACGTTTTACAGATGAAGAGCTGAAGCACAAAGAATGAACGCCTTAACCTAATAATTAGTAACTAAGAACTAGTATCCAGGTTTGCTGACTTCTAATCAAGTGTTCTTTTCACATCATCAAACTAAAAGCTGACTCTGGGATGACTATTTTTGTCTCCCTCTTTGGATGCTTAATGTTAAAGAGTTATAAAGTTTTTATGTTATAGAAACTGTTTGCATTCCTTTTAATGAAGGATTTTTTTTTAATTTGAAAATAGAGCTGGAAAATGAAGAAAACAAAACTTTCAGATTATTCTACTCATTAAAATAACCATGCTTCTTTTAAGGTAGCCAGTAAAACTTCTCTGTAACTGAGCTCTATTTATAATAGAGACGAATTTAGTCTTTTGTGGCAAAGGCAGCTGACAAGGAAAATAAGTCTGGGTAAAATACTTTTTGTTTTTCAAAATAGTACAATCCAGTTTAGAAGGAATAGAAGTTACCAAAGTGATGCCACAAACTGAAATTCTTTTTTTTCAAATGGTGGTAATGGGGCAGGAAAGGGGGCTTGGAAAGACCAGTGGTTTAAACAGATTGATTTTTAGTGTCAGAGAATATATTTTCCTTTTCTGCATATGATTTTACAGGTGAGAAATTTCCACAAATAGGGATATAAAAAAAGGCAAACCTTGACACTACAGAAATGGAATAAGTTCTATTACTCTGGAGAAACACAGTCTCTCTGGATTCAGTCATGCCAGGAAAGCATCTTACAATTTTCCTTATAGTGTTTCCACTGAATTCATAGATCCCCCAAGTTGGAAGGAGACATCTGTTCCACTCTCATCTACACATGACAATTTCTTCTTTCATGACAACCCTCGTACAGCAGACACCTGCAAGTCCAAATCCAATTTATTCTATAAAAGGAACAGACTTTTATTCCCCACATTTGTTGTGAAGGAAGGGCTTTGAAATCCCTTCCAGGGGGCGGAGGGCACATGCTGGTGGTGTGCTGCTACACACTTTGAAGGATGTAGGGATGTGAGGCATAAAGACTAGAAGATGGCAATGTCAGGGGTTCCATCAGACTGGGGACAGCAACCCTGTGTTAGGAAGATGGGTGAGGACAAGGATGAAACTCCATTTTGGAAGATTCTTACAAGGATGGTCACTGAAACAAGGACTTAGTAGACTTCGGGCATGGATTCATGGTTAGTCCCGTAACACTGAGCTACAATTTCTTAAAGCTAGTCTATCCTTTTTCTTGTCCCGGAGCCACAGCTAGGTTAATGCTGCAGGTGGAACTCAAGAAGCTCCCTGACTGTAGTGAAGGAGTGGTTGCAGGAATACAAAACCAGAAAGGTTATTGTACTGCAACAAACTGATGAAGGACCAAAAGGCACTGTCTCCTTAAATTGGCCTGACAAGGGGAATTCCTTGGCAGTCCAGTGGTTAGCACTCAGTGCTTCCACTGCAGGGGGCACAGGTTCTATCCCTGGTCAGGAACTAAGATCACGAAGCCACGTGGCACAGCCAAATAAATACATAAATACATATATAAATTGGCCTGACAAGGACATTGGCTCTGCAGTCAGTAGCAGAGAATGAAACAGAGTTTGTTGGAGACCAGATTCACCAGAGGAGCACTGATACCCACAGCTCACAACAGGTAGAAGTCATTGAACACATCCTAGGGGCTAGGCATGGTTCCAAGCCCTCCACCTACAATAACATTTAATCTTCACCCTACAAGGAAAGTACTACTACTACCCCATTTTTCTTTCAAGGGAACAAAGGCACAGAGAGAATGAGTAATGTGCTTGTAGCTATTCACTATGTCACATAGCTAGGAAGTAGCAGAGATAGGGTGGGTATCCACTGTGGTAGACAGAATAATAACTCCCTAAAGATGTCCACGATCTAATCCCCAGAACCTATGAAGATGTTACCTAACATGGCCAAAAGAACTTTGCTGATGGAATTATATTAAGGATCCCGAGATGGGAGGATTATCCTGGAATATCCAAGAGGGCCCAAGGTAATCACAAGGGTCCTTTTATGAGGGAAGCAAGAAGGTCAAAGTCAGTAATAGGAGATGTGTTGTTGAAGCAGGAGGTTGGAGTGATATAAGGAAGGGGCTATGAGCCAAGGAATGTGGGTGGCCTCTAGAGGCTGAAAAGGCAAGGAAATGAATTCTCCCTTGAAACCTCCTGAAGGAAAGTAGCCCTGCCAATACCTTGATTTTAGACTTTTCACCTCCAGAATTGTAAGAGAACAAATGTGCACTAGTTTAAGCCACTAAATTTGTGATAACTTGTTACAGTAGCAATAGGAAACTAATACATCCAGGCAGCCTGACTCCAGAAACTATATTCTTAAATATATTTAGGTCATCTTTCCAGTGTTAGTTGTCAATATTCCTAGAAAAGACTCTATAAAAGCAGTTTCACATTGGCTTCGGGGTTTCCCTTGTTTATCCCCATAGCACTGGATGTCTGTAGGACTTTACTATATTAGATTCATCGTATATACACAGACCTGCTATTCAGCTCATAACACTGGCATGCAGTAACCATTGTTAAAATGTTAAACATTTTCTATCATTTTGTAAATAACCCCTGAGATCCTCCCTGCTGTTCTGAATACCTTAATGCCTCCCTTGGGAGTCCCCCCCCACCCCAACCCCCATCCCCAACCCAGACCTTCCCAATCCCTGAAGGATTAGAGCCTGACAGGGAAGGCTCCTCCCCGAATCCAGCCCCAACTCTGCAGGCTGGTTCCATTCTAACAGTTGGTGGGCATGCCAAAAGCAGATGTTTAATGTTTTGATCATAACCCCAGAATATATACATGCTGATTAATAACTCAAGATACCCTAGAAGCTTCCAAAGAATTTTTACTTATGACTAGAGTTTCAAAAAATTTTTGTTATCAATGAAAGCAAATTATCACAGAATATTAAGCAGCATCTAGTGTGACTCCTTTTAGCAGAATGACTTTCTATAGAGTGCAAGAGTGAAACTCTCAGAAGCCCATATCTAGGTCTCTAAGCTCCGTACTTGAACCACAATGGCCTCAACTGAAAATAAGCCACCCCCAACAAACCAAATACCTCAGAGGTTTGACTTTAGCACGTGTCCCTTTTCCAAGTGAAACCATGTGGGCGTCACACCCCTTATCCTGTACTCTTAAATAGGACAAGAGAACTTGAGAATCAGATAAGTTCACTGTGTATAAAGAGTATTGTGAAATGTCATTAATTGTTTTTTCTCTGACATCTCTGGCTTCATTGAAAAGGAGTTGCACTGTCTATTGATGTCTCATATTCTTCTTCTCCTATGAATAACATAATTGGGTGAATCAGTGTTTTCCTCAGAAGTTGAATGCTGGATTATAGCCTAAAACTCTTCTCTACTGATAATCCTACCTTGTGGAAAGAATCATTTAAGGAAAATTGTCAAGGAAACATGTCAATATCTCTTATTCTCCTAAAGATGTATCATGGTGTTCTGGGCACACCAGGCCTCCATGGGGTTAAGAGAATGGATTACCAGACTTTGGAGTCATATCAACTACAGGTCACCCCTTGTTCGACACTACCAACAGTGTGACCCCCACAAGTTAGTCAATCTCTGAAATCTCTCACTGGAAAGTGGGGATAGCATTGCTTTCTTAAACCTGGTTGTGAGGACTAAATGAGCTAGTGTGCTAAAATACCTATCATGATACCAGTGACCTACAACCTATGAATCCCAGGTAGTTCACTTCCCATCTTCTCCATGTTAGACCCAGTGAGAGACCAGGCTTATTGCAAGTTCTTTCCAGATTGCTAAACAACGTTCTGAAATCATCAAATATCAAGCGTGATCCTCCTTTATAGTTAAGTGTGCTTTGCTTCATCACACAAAGCAGGAAGCAAAAGGAGAAAAAGCCGTATATGTGCCATAGGACTTTTAAAAAGTTCTGGGTTTTGTGAACACAAAGTTAAGCACTAGCATGTTCTGCCTCTAAGAAAACGACAACTATGCAAATGAAAAACTCAAGGTGGAGGCAGTGTCCTTGGGTGTAAATAAGACTCCCATAAGTTCCATCCAACAGCAAACCTTAAGGTGGAGACGACCATCATTTTATTGTCCAATAATCAACACTCGTGCTTCTGCATCAACATTTTTTACATTTTCCATAAGTTTGAGAAAATGGAGTAGGTGGCCCAAGGTTGCTGCTTTTGCCACTTCTAAGTCAGCCATTTAAAAGATTGATCACAGATTCTGTTCCTTCCTTCCTGTTTCAGGCACACTGCAAGGATACGATGAAAGAGCAGCCACTTTGCACAAAGATGGGGAACTGGAATCCAGCTATGACCCCCCAAATAGACACGGAGATATAGAGAACGTATTTTTCTATCCAACAGCCCAAGGGAGAACCTCGTCAATTAAAAACACTTTTGATATGAAGCCAGATTGCCCAAGATGACCATCTAAAACTATACGAAAATCTAGGAAAAACAAGCTCTCCATCCTGGATGGAATGTCAATGGAAAATAGTTGCTAGGCTTTTCCAGTTACCAGTAATAAAAAGAAAAATAGGCTCCCCATTCTAAGCCCAGAGCTTGATGGGTCGTCAGCTGGTTCTGAGCCAGCCTTGGGATTTTCTGAGTGCGTTACAAATTACAGGAACAAAATGTGGACTGTTTAACCATGTTTTTTGAGTCAGGACAGTTTATTATTAGGTTTAATTCTGAGTGGGATAGAGTTGAAAAACATGCTTCCATGTATGGATAATGTTTATAAGCTTCTAAAGCAATACATTCTTATATTGAACAGCAACTGTACAAAGCACATAGACGTTATATTTTTAAACATCTTTATTGGAGTAGAATTGCTTTACAATGGTGTGTTAGTTTCTGCTTTATAACAAAGTGAATCAGCTATACATATACATATATCACCATGTCTCCTCCCTCTTGCGTCTCCCTCCTACCCTCCCTATCCCACCCCTCTAGGTGGTCACAAAGCACCCATCAGATCTCCCTGTGCTATGCGGCTGCTTCACACTAGCTATCTATTTTATATTTGGTAGTGTATACATGTCCATGCCACTCTCTCACATCATCCTAGCTTACCCTTCCCACTCCCTGTGTCCTCAAGCCTACTCCCTATGTCTGCGTCTTTATTCGTATCCTGCCCTTAGCTTGTTCAGAATCTTCTTTTTTTAGATTCCATATATATGTGTTAGCATACGATATTTTTCTCTTTCTGACTTACATCACTCTGTATGACAGACTCTAGGTCTATCCACCTCATTACAAATAGCTCAAATTCGTTTCTTTTTATGGGTGAGTAATATTCCATTGTATATATGTGCCACATCTTCTTTATCCATTCATCCGATGATGGGCACTTAGGTTGTTTCAATCTCCAGGTTACTGTAAAGAGAGCTGCAATGAAAATTTGGGTACATGACTCTTTTTGAATTATGGTTTTCTCAGGGTATATGCCCAGTAGTGGGATTGCTGGGTCATATGGTAGTTCTATTTGTAGTTTTTAAAGGAACCTCCATACTGTTCTCCATAGTGGCTGTATCAGTTTACATTCTCACCAACAGTGCAAGAGGGTTCCCTTTTCTCCAAACCCTCTCTAGTATTTGTTTGTAGATTTTTTGATGATGCCCATTCTAACTGGTGACAGGTGATACCTCATTGTAGTTTTGATTTGTATTTCTCTAATAGTTAGTGATGTTGAGCAGCTTTTCATGTGCTTCTTGGCCATCTGTATGTCTTCTTTGGAGAAATGTCTATTTAGTTTTTCTGCCCATATTTGGATTGTGTTGTTTGTTTTTTTAATATTGAGCTGCATGAGCTGTTTATATATTGTGGAGGTTAATTGTTTGCCCATTGATTCATTTGCAAATATTTTCTCCCTTTCTGAGGGTTGTCTTTTCGTCTTCTTTATGGTTTCCTTTGCTGTGCAATAGCTTTAAGTTTCATTGGGTCCCATGTCTTCATTTTTTCTTTTTATTTCCATTACTCAAGCACGTGGATCAGAAAAGATCTTGTTGTATTTAGGTCAAAGAGTGTTCTTCCTGTTTTCCTCTAAGAGTTTTATAGTGTCCGGTCTTATATTTAGGTCCATAATCCATTTTGAGTTTATTTTTTTAACATCTTTATTGGTGTATAATTGCTTTACAATGGTGTGTTAGTTTCTGCTTTAAAACAAAGTGAATCAGTTATACATATACATATGTTCCCATATCTCTTCCCTCTTGTGTCTCCCTCCCTCCCACCCTCCCTATCCCACCCCTCCAGGCTATCACAAAGCACCGAGCTGTTATCCCTGTGCCATGCGGCTGCTTCCCACTAGCTATCTACCTTACGTTTGTTAGTGTATATATGTCCATGCCTCTCTCTCGCTTTGTAACAGCCCACCCTTCCCCCTCCCCATATCCTCAAGTCCGTTCTCCAGTAGGTCTGTGTCTTTATTCCTGTCTTACCCCTAGGATCTTCATGACATTTTTTTCTTAAATTCCATATATATGTGTTAGCATTTTTTCTTTCTCTTTCTGACTTACTTCACTCTGTATGACAGACTCTAGGTCTATCCACCTCATTACAAATAGCTCAATTTCATTTCCTTTTATGGCTGAGTAATATTCCATTGTATATATGTACTACATTTCTTTATCCATTCATCCAACGATGGGCACTTAGGCTGTTTCCATCTCCGGGCTATTGTAAATAGAGCTGCAGTGAACATTTTGGAACATGACTCTTTTTGAATTTTGGTTTTCTCAGGGTATATGCCCAATAGTGGGATTGCTGGGTCATATGGTAGTTCTATTTGTAGTTTTTTAAGGAACCTCCATGCTATTCTCCATAGTGGCTGAACCAATTCACATTCCCACCAGCAGTGCAAGAGTGTTCCCTTTTCTCCACACCCTCTCCAGCATTTATTGTTTCTAGATATTTTGATGATGGCCATTCTGACTGGTGTGAGATAATATCTCATTGTAGTTTTTTTTTTAAACATCTTTATTGGGGTATAATTGCTTTACAATGGTGTGTTAGTTTCTGCTTTAAAACAAAGTGAATCAGTTATACATATACATATGTTCCCATATCTCTTCCCTCTTGCGTCTCCCTCCCTCTCACCCTCCCTATCCCACCCCTACAGGCTGTCACAAAGCACCGAGCCGATATCCCTGTGCCATGCGGCTGTTTTCCACTAGTTATCTACCTTACGTTTGTTAGTGTGTATGTGTCCATGACTCTCTCTCGTCCTGTCACAGCTCACCCTTCCACCTCCCCATATCCTCAAGTCCGTTTTCCAGTAGGTCTGTGTCTTTATTTCTGTCTTACCCCTAGGTTCTTCATGACATTTTATTTTTCTTCTTAAATTCCATATATATGTGTTAGCATATGGTATTTGTCTTTTTCTTTCTGACTTACTTCACTCTGCATGACAGACTCTAGGTCTCTCCACCTCATTACAAATAGCTCAATTTTGTTTCCTTTTATGGCTGAGTAATATTGCATTGTATAAATGTGCCACATCTTCTCTACCCATTCATCTGATGTTGGGCACTTAGGTTGTTTCCATCTCCGGGCTATTGTAAATAGAGCCGCAATGAACATTTTGGTTCATGACTCTTTTTGAATTTTGGTTTTCTCAGGGTATATGCCCAGTAGTGGGATTGCTGGGTCATATGGTAGTTCTATTTGTAGTTTTTTAAGGAACCTCCATACTGTTCTCCATAGTGGCTGAACCAATTCACATTCCCACCAGCAGTGCAAGAGTGTTCCCTTTTCTCCACACCCTCTCCAGCATTTATTGTTTCTGGATTTTTTGATGATGGCCATTCTGACTGGTGTGAGATGATATCTCATTGTAGTTTTGATTTGCATTTCTCTAATGATTAATGATGTTGAGCATTCTTTCACGTGTTTGTTGGCAGTCTGTATATCTTCTTTGGAGAAATGTCTATTTAGGTCTTCTGCCCATTTTTGGATTGGGTTTTTTGTTTTTTTGTTAATGAGCTGCATGAGCTGCTTGTAAATTTTGGAGATTAATCCTTTGTCACTTGCTTCATTTGCAAGTATTTTCTCCCATTCTGAGGGTTGTCTTTTGGTCTTGTTTATGGTTTCCTTTGCTGTGCAAAAGCTTTGAAGTTTCATTAGGTCCCATTTGTTTATTTTTGTTTTTTCCATTTCTCTAGGAGGTGGGTCAAAAAGGATGTTGCTGTGATTTATGTCATAGAGTGTTCTGCCTATGTTTTCCTCTAAGAGTTTGATAGTTTCTAGCCTTACATTTAGGTCTTTAATCCATTTTGAGCTTATTTTTGTGTATGGTGTTAGGGAGGGATCTAATCTCATACTTTTACATGTACTTCTCCAGTTTGCCCAGCACAAGTTATTGAAGAGGCTGTCCTTTCTCCACTGTACATTCCTGCCACCTTTATCAATGATAAGGTGACCATATGTGCGTGGGTTTATCTCTGGGCTTTCTATCCTGTTCCATTGATCTATCTTTCTGTTTCTGCGCCAGGACCATAGTGTCTTGGTTACTGTAGCTTCGTAGTATAGTCTGAAGACAGGGAGGCTGATTCCTCCATCGCCGTTTTTCGTTCTCAAGATTACTTTGGCTATTCGGGGTCTTTTGTGTTTCCATACAAATTGTGAAGTTTTTCATTCTAGTTCTGTGAAAAATGCCAGTGGTAGTTTGATAGGGATTGCATTGAATCTATAGATTGTTTTGTGTAGTTGAGTCATTTTCACAATGTTGATTCTTCCAATCCAAGAATATGGTATATGTCTCCAACTATTTGTATCATCTTTAATTACTTTCATCAGTGTCTTATAATTTTCTGCATACAGGTCTTTTGTCTCCTTAGGTAAGTTTATTCCTAGATATTTTATTCTTTTTGTTGCAATTGTAAATGGGAGTGTTTTCTTGATTTCACTTTAAGATTTTTCATCACTAGTATATAGGAATGCCAAAGATTTCTGTGCATTAATTTTGTATCCTGCCACTTTACCAAATTCATTGATTAGCTCTCGTAGTTTTCTGGTAGCATCTTTAGGATTCTCTATGTATAGTATCATGTCATCTGCAAACAGTGACAGCTTTACTTCTTGTTTTCTGATTTGGATTCCTTTTATTTCCTTTTCTTCTCTGACTGCTGTGGTTAAAACTTCCAAAACTATGTTGAATAAGAATGGTGAGAGGGGGCAACCTTGTCTTGTTCCTGATCTTAGTGAAAATGCTTTCAGTTTTTCACCATGGAGGATGATGTTAGCTGTGGGCTTGTCATATATGGCCTTTATTATGTTGAGGAATGTTCCCTCTACGTCTACTTTCTGCGGGGTTTTTTATCATAAATCGGTGTTGAATTTTGTCAAAAGCTTTCTCTGCATCTATTGAGATGATCATATGGTTTTTCTGCTTCAATTTGTTAATATGGTTTACCACATTGCTAGATTTGCGTATATTGAAGAATCTTTGTATTCCTGTAATAAACCCCACTTCATCATGGTGTATGATCCTTTTAATGTGCTGTTGGATTCTGTTTGCTAGTATTTTGTTGAAGATTTTTGCATCTATGTTCATCAGTGATATTGGCCTGTAGTTTTCTTTCATTGTGGCATCCTTGTCTGGTTTTGGTATCAAGGTGATGGTGGCCTCGTAGAATGAATTTGGGAGAGTTCCCCCCTCTGCTATATTTTGGATGAGTTTGAGAAGGATAGGTGTTAGACCTTCTCAAAATGTTTGATACAGTTCGCCTGTGAAGCCACCTGGTCCTGGGTTTTTCTTTGTTCGAAGATTTTTAATCACAATTTCAATTTCAGTGCTTGTGATTGGTCTGTTCATATTTTCTATTTCTTCCTGATTCAGTCTTGGCAGTTTGTGCATTTCTAAGAATTTGTCCATTTCTTCCATTTCTTCTTCTTTGTCTCTTCTAATAGTCTTTATTTTAAGGTCTATTTTGTCTGATATGAGAATTGCTACTCCAGCTTTCTTTTGGTTTCCATTTGCATGGAATATAGTTTTACATCCCCTTACTTTCAGTCTGTATGTGTCTCTAGGTCTGAAGTGGGTCTCTTGTAGACAGCATATATAAGGGTCTTGTTTTTGTATCCATTCAGCCAATCTGTATCTTTTTGGTGGTAGCGTTAGGTCCATTTACGTTTAAGGTAATTATCGATATGTATGTTCCTATTCCCATTTTCTAAATTATTTTGGGTTCGTTATTATAGGCCTTTTTCCTTCTCTTGTGTTTCTTGCCTAGAGAAGTTCCTTTAGCATTTGTTGTAAAGCTGGTTTGGTGGTGCTGAACTCTCTCAGCTTTTGCTTGTCTGTAAAGCTTTTAATTTCTCCATCAAATCTGAATGAGATCCTTGCTGGGTAGAGTAGTCTTGGTGGCACGTTTTTCTCCGTTATCACTTTCAGTATGTCCTGCCACTCCCTTCTTGCTTTCAGAGATTTTGCTGAGAGATCAGCTGTTAACCTTTTGGGGATTCCCTTGTGTGTTATTTGCTGTTTTTCCCTTGCTGCTTTTAATATGCTTTCTTTGTAGTTAATTTTTGACAGTTTGATTAATATGTGTCTTGGCGTATTTCTCCTTGGATTTATCCTGTATGGGACTCTCTGTGCTTCCTGGACTTGATTAACTATTTCCTTTCCCATATTAGGGAAGTTTTCAACTATAATCTCTTCAAATATTTTCTCAGTCCCTTTCTTTTTCTCTTCTTCTTCTGGAACCCCTATAATTCGAATGTTGGTGTGTTTAATGTTGTCCCAGAGGTCTCTTTTCATTCTTTTCATTTCTTTTCATTCTTTTTTCTTTATTCTGCTCTGCAGTAGTTATTTCCACTATTTTATCTTCCAGGTCACTTATCCGTTCTTCTGCCTCAGTTATTCTGCTATTGATCCCATCTAGAGTACTTTGAATTTCATTTATTGTGTTGTTCATTGTTGCTTGTTTCATCTTTATTTCTTCTAGGTCCTTGTTAACAGTTTCTTGCATTTTGTCCATTCTCTTTCCAAGATTTTGGATCATCCTTACTATCATTATTCTGAATTCTTTTTCAGGTAGACTGCCTATTTCCTCTTCATTTGTTAGGTCTGGTGCATTTTTATCTTGCTCCTTTATCTGCTGTGTGTTTTTCTGTCTTCTCATTTTGCTTATCTTACTGTGTTTGGGGTCTCCTTTTTGCAGGCTGCAGGATTGTAGTTCCTGTTGTTTCTGATGTCTGTCTCCAGTGGCTAAGGTTGGTTCAGTGTGTTGTGTAGGCTTCCTGGTGGAGGGGCCTAGTGCCTGTGTTGTGGTGGATGAGGCTGGATCTTGTCTCTCTAGTGGGCAGGTTCATGTCTGGTGGTGTGTTTTGGGGTGTCTGTGGCCTTATTATTATTTTAGGCAGCCTCTCTGCTAATGGGTGGGGTTGTGTTCCTGTTTTGCTAGTTGTTTGGCATAGGTTGTCCAGCACTGTAGCTTGCTGGTCGTTGAGTGAAGCTGGGTGCTGGTGTTAAGATGGAGGTCTCTGGGAGATTTTCGCCTTTTGATATTATGTGTAGCTGGGAGGTCTCTTGTTGACCAGTGTCCTGAAGTTGGCTCTCCTACCTCAGAGGGAGAGCCCTGACTCCTGGCTGGAGCACCATGAGCCTTTCATCCACATGGCTCAGAATAAAAGGGAGAAAAAGTAGAGAGAATTAGTAGAAGTATGAAGAAAGAAAGAAGGAAGGGAGGGAAGGAAGGAAGGAAGGAAGGAAGAAAGACAGAAAGAAAAAGAAACAAAGAAGTAAAGAAGGCGAGAAGGATAGAATGGAGGGAGGGAGGGAGGGAGGAAGGAAGGAAGGAGGGAAAGAAGGAAAAAAGACAGAAAGAAAGAAGATACAGTAAAATAAAATAAAGTATAATAAATTTATTAAATTAAACAATACTTATTTAGAAAAAAAAAGGGACGGATAAAACCTTAGGACAAATGGTGGAAGCAAAGCTATACAGAGAAAATCTTACACAGAAGCATACACATACACCCTCACAAAAAGAGGTAAAGGGGAAAAAAAATCATAAATCTTGCTCTCAGAGACCACTTTCTCAATTCGGGATGATTCGTTGTCTAAAGGAGGGAAGGAAGGAAGGAAAAAAGAAAGAAAGAAAGAAAGAAAAAGAAAGAAAGAAAGAAAGAAAGAAAGAAAGAAAGAAAGAAAGAAAGAAAGAAAGAAAGAGAAAGAAAGAAAGAAAGAAAGAAGGTAAAGTATAATAAAGTTATTAAAATTAAAATTAATTATTAAGAAAAATAATTTTTAAAAAAACATGGACGGATATAACCCTAGGACAAATGGTGGAAGCAAAACTATACAGACAAGATCTCACACAGAAGCATACACATACACATTCACAAAAAGAGGAAAGGGGAAAAAATCATAGATCTTGCTCTCGAAGCCCACTTCCTCAATTTGGGATGACTCGTTGTCTATTCATGTATTCCACAGATGCAGGGTACATCAAGTTGATTGTGGAGCTTTAATCCACTGCTTCTGAGGCTGCTGGGAGAGATTTCCCTTTCTCTTCTTTGTTCTCACAGCTCACAGGGGCTCAGCTTTGGATTTGGCCCTGCCTCTGCGTGTAGGTCGCTGGAGGGCGTCTGTTTTTTGCTCAGACAGGACGGGGTTAAAGGAGCCGCTGATTCGGGGGCTCTGGCTCACTCAGGCTGGGGGGACAGAGGGGCACGGCGTGCGGGGTGGGCCTGCGGCGGCAGAGGCTGGCGTGACATTGCACCAGCCTGAGGCCCGCCGTGTGTTCTCCCTGGGAAGTTATCCCTGGATCCCGGGAACCTGGCAGTGGCGGGCTGCACAGGCTCCCCGGAAGAGGGGTGTGGATAGGGAACTGTGCTCACACACAGGCCCCTTGGTGCCAGCAGCAGCAGCCTTAACATCTCCCGCCCATATCTGGGGTCCGTGCTTTTAGCTGCGGTTCATGCCCGTCTCTGGGGTCTGCGCTTTTTAGCCGCAGTTCGCGCCCGTCTCTGGGGTCCACGCTTTTAGCTGCGGCTCGCGCCCGTCTCTGGGGTTCACGCTTTTAGCCGCTGCTCACGCCCGTCTCTGGAGTTCGTTTAAGCAGTGCTCTTCAACCCGTCTCCTCGTGCACCAGGAATCAAAGAGGGAAGAAAAAGTCTCTTGCCTCTTCGGCAGGTGCAGACATTTCCCCAGACTCCCTCCCGGCTAGCCGTGGTGCACCAAGCGCTTCAGGCTGTGTTCGAGCCGCCAACCCCAGTCCTCTCCCTGCGCTCTGGCCAAAGCCCGAGAGTCAGCTCCCAGCCCCGCCTGCCCTGGCGGGTGAGCAGACAAGCCTCTCGGGCTAGTGAGTGCAGGTCGGCACCGATCCTCTGTGCAGGAATCTCCCCTCTTTGCCCTCCGCACCCGTTGCTGTGCACTCCTCCGCGGCTTCGAAGCTCCCCTCTCTGCCTCCCGCAGTCTCCGCCCACGAAGGGTCTTCTAGTGTGTGGAAGCTTTTCCTCCTTCACCGCTCCCTCCCACTGGTTCAGGTGCCATCCCTATTCTTTTGTCTCTGTTTTTTCTTTTTTCCTTTTGCCCTACCCAGGTATGTGGGGAGTTTCTTGCCTTTTGGAAGCCTGAGGTCTTCTGCCAGCCTTCAGTAAGTGTTCTGTAGGAGTTGTTCCACGTGTAGATGTATTTCTGGTGTATCTGTGGGGAGGAAGGTGATCTCCGCATCTTACTCTTCTGCCATTTTCAACGTCCCCCTCCGAGTTCATTATTATAAGTCTTTTCCTTCTCTTGTGTTTCTTGTCTAGAAAAGTTCCTTTAGCATTTGTTGTAAAACTGGTTTGATGCTGCTGAACTCTCTCAGCTTTTGCTTGTCTGTAAAGATTTTAATTTCTCCATCAAATCTGAATGAGATCCTTGCTGGGTAGAGTAATCTTGGTTGCAGGTTTTTCTCCTTCATCACTTTCAGTATGTCCTGCCACTCCCTTCTTGCTTTCAGAGATTTTGCTGAGAGATCAGCTGTTAACCTTTTGGGGATTCCCTTGTATGTTATTTGCTGTTTTTCCCTTGCTGCTTTTAATATGCTTTCTTTGTAGTTAATTTTTGACAGTTTGATTAATATGTGTCTTGGCCTATTTCTCCTTGGATTTATCCTGTATGGGACTCTCTGTGCTTCCTGGACTTGATTAACTATTTCCTTTCCCATATTAGGGAAGTTTTCAACTATAATCTCTTCAAATATTTTCTCAGTCCCTTTCTTTTTCTCTTCTTCTTCTGGAACCCCTATAATTCGAATGTTGGTGCATTTAATGTTGTCCCAGTGGTCTCTGAGACTGTCCTCAGTTCTTTTCATTCTTTTTTCTTTATTCTGCTCTGCAGGAGTTATTTGCACTATTATATCTTCCAGCTCACTTATCCGTTCTTCTGCCTCAGTTTTTCTGCTATTGATCCCATCTAGAGTACTTTTAATTTCACTTATTGTGTTGTTCATTTTTGATTGTTTCATCTTTATTTCTTCTAGGTCCTTGTTAAATGTTTCTTGCATTTTGTCCATTCTATTTCCAAGGTTTTGGATCATCTTTACTATCATTATTCTGAATTCTTTTTCAGGTAGACTGCCTATTTCCTCTTCATTTGTTAGGTCTCGTGGTTTTTTATCTTGCTCCTTCATCTGCTGTGTGTTTTTCTGTCTTCTCATTTTGCTTATCTTACTGTGTTTGGGGTCTCCTTTTTGCAGGCTGCAGGTTCATATTTCCTGCTGTTTTTGATGTCTGTCTCCAGTGGCTAAGGTTGGTTCAGTGTGTTGTGTAGGCTTCCTGGTGGAGGGGACTAGTGCCTGTGTTGTGGTGGCTGAGGCTGGATCTTGTCTCTCTAGTGGGCAGGTCTACGTCTGGTGGTGTGTTTTGGGGTGTCTGTGGACTTATTATGATTTTAGGCAGCCTCTCTGCTAATGGGTGGTGTTGTGTTCCTGTTTTGCTATTTGTTTGGCATAGGTTGTCCAGCACTGTAGCTTGCTGGTCGTTGAGTGAAGCTGGGTGCTGGTGTTAAGATGGAGGTCTCTGGGAGATTTTCGCCTTTTGATATTATGTGTAGCTGGGAGGTCTCTTTTTGACCAGTGTCCTGAAGTTGGCTCTCCTACCTCAGAGGCAGAGCCCTGACTCCTGGCTGGAGCAGAAAGAGCCTTTCATCCACACGGCTCAGAATAAAAGGGAGAGAAAGTAGAGAGAATTAGTAGAAGTAGGAAGAAAGAACGAAAAAAGGAAAGGAGGGAAGGAAGGAAGGAAGGAAAGAAGGAAGGAAGGAAGAAAGAAGAAAAGAAAGAAAGAAGGCAAGTAGGAAAGAAAGGAGGGAGGGAGGGAGGGAGGGAGGAAGGAAGGACGGAAGGAAGGAAAAAAGAAAGAAAGAAAGAAGATACAGTGAAATAAAATTAAGTAAAATATAATAAAGTTATTGAATTAAAAAATAATTATTTAGAAAAAAAAGGATGGATAAAACCTTAGGACAAATGGTGGAAGCAAAGCTATACAGACAAAATCTTACACAGAAGCATACACATACACCCTCACAAAAAGAGGTAAAGGGGAAAAAATCATAAATCTTGCTCTCAAAGTTCACCTCCTCAATTTGGGATGATTCGTTGTCTAAAGGAGGGAAGGAAGGAAGGAAAGAAAGAAAGAAAGAAAAAGAAAGAAAGAAATAAAGAAAGAAGGTAAAGTATAATAAAATTATTAAAATTAATTATTAAGAAAAAATATTTTTAAAAACCATGGACGGATAGAACCCTAGGACAAATAGTGGAAGCAAGACTATACAGACAAGGTCTCACACAGAAGCATACACATACACATTCACAAAAAGAGGAAAAGGGAAAAAATCATAGATCTTGCTCCTAAAGTCCACCTCCTCAATTTGGGATCATTCCTTGTCTATTCAGGTATTCCACAGATGCAGGGTACATCAAGTTGATTGTTGAGCTTTAATTCGCTGCTCCTGAGGCTGCTGGGAGAGATTTCCCTTTCTCTTCTTTGTTCTCACAGCTCACAGGGGCTCAGCTTTGGATTTGGCCCTGCCTCTGCGTGTAGGTCGCTGGAGGGCGTCTGTTTTTTGCTCAGACAGGACGGGGTTAAAGGAGCCGCTGATTCGGGGGCTCTGGCTCACTCAGGCTGGGGGGACAGAGGGGCACGGCGTGCGGGGTGGGCCTGCGGCGGCAGAGGCTGGCGTGACATTGCACCAGCCTGAGGCCCGCCGTGTGTTCTCCCTGGGAAGTTATCCCTGGATCCCGGGAACCTGGCAGTGGCGGGCTGCACAGGCTCCCCGGAAGAGGGGTGTGGATAGGGAACTGTGCTCACACACAGGCCCCTTGGTGCCAGCAGCAGCAGCCTTAACATCTCCCGCCCATATCTGGGGTCCGTGCTTTTAGCTGCGGTTCATGCCCGTCTCTGGGGTCTGCGCTTTTTAGCCGCAGTTCGCGCCCGTCTCTGGGGTCCACGCTTTTAGCTGCGGCTCGCGCCCGTCTCTGGGGTTCACGCTTTTAGCCGCTGCTCACGCCCGTCTCTGGAGTTCGTTTAAGCAGTGCTCTTCAACCCGTCTCCTCGTGCACCAGGAATCAAAGAGGGAAGAAAAAGTCTCTTGCCTCTTCGGCAGGTGCAGACATTTCCCCAGACTCCCTCCCGGCTAGCCGTGGTGCACTAAGCGCTTCAGGCTGTGTTCGAGCCGCCAACCCCAGTCCTCTCCCTGCGCTCTGGCCAAAGCCCGAGAGTCAGCTCCCAGCCCCGCCTGCCCTGGCGGGTGAGCAGACAAGCCTCTCGGGCTGGTGAGTGCCGGTCGGCACCGATCCTGTATGCAGGAATCTCTCCACTTTGCCCTCCACACCCCTGTTGCTGTGTTCTCCTCCGCGGTTCCGAAGCTCCCCTCTCCACCTCCCGCAGTCTCTGCCTGCGAAGGGGCTTCCTAGTGTGTGGAGACCTTTCCTTCTTCACAGCTCCCTCCCACTGGTGCAGGTGCCGTCCCTTTTCTTTTGTCTCTGTTTTCTCTTTTTTTTCTTTTGCCCTACTCAGGTACGTGGGGAATTTCTTGCCTTTTGGGAGGTCTGAGGTCTTCTGCCAGCATTCAGTAGGTGTTCTGTAGGAGTTGTTCCACGTGTAGATGTATTTCTGATGTATCTGTGGGGAGGACGGTGATCTCCGTGTCTTACTCTTCTGCCATCTTCCCAGCACCCTTGAGTTTGTTTTTGTTCATGGTGTTAGGGAGTGTTCTAGTTTCATTCTTTTACATATAGATGTCCAGTTTTCCCAGCACCACTTATTGAAGAGACTGTCTTTTCTCTCTTGTATATTCTTGCCTCGTTTGTCATAGATTAGTTGACCATAGTTTATCTCTGGGCTTTCTATCTTGTTCCATTGACCTATGCTTCTGTTTTTGTGCCAGTATCATATTGCCTTGATTACTGTAGCTTTGTAGTATAGTCTGATGTCAGGGAGTCTGATTCCTCCAGCTCCATTTTTTTCCCTCAAGACTGCTTTGGGTATTTGGGGTCTTTTGTGTTTCCATACAAATTTTAAGATTTTTTGTTCTAGTTCCGTAAAAAAATGCCATTGGTAATTTGATAGGGATTGCATTGACTCTGTAGACTGGTTTGGGTAGTATACTCATTTTCACAATATTGATTCTTCCAATCTAAGAACATGGTATATCTCTCCATCTGTTGGTATCATCTTTAATTTCTTTCATCAGTGTCTTACAGTTTTCTGCATACAGGTCTTTTTTCTCCCTAGGTAGGTTTATTCCTAGGTATTTTATTTTTTTGTTGTAATAGTAAATGGGAGTGTTTCCTTAATTTCTCTTTCAGATGTTTCATCATTAGTGTATAGGAATGCAAGAGATTTCTGTGCATTAATTTTTTATCCTGCAACTTTACCAAATTCATTGATTAGCTTTAGTAGTTTTTGGTGGCATCTTTAGGATTGTCTATGTACAGTATCATGCTATTTGCAAACAGTGACAATTTTACTTCTTCTTTTCCCATTTATATTCCTTTTATTTCTTTTTCTTCTCTGATGTTCGTGGCTAGGACTTCCAAAACTATCTTAAACAATACTCGTGACAGTGGACATCCTTGTCTTCTTCCTGATCTTCGAAGGAATGCTTTCAATTTTTCACCATTGAGAATGATGTTTGCTGTGGGTTTGTCATATATGGCCTTTATTATGTGGAGGTAGGTTCCCTCTATGCCCACTTTCTGGAGAGATTTTATTATAAATGGGTGTTGAATTTTGTCAAAAGCTTTCTCTGCATCTATTGAGATGATCATATGATTTTTCTCCTTCAATTTGTTACTATGGTGTATCACAATGATTGATTTGCATATATTGTAGAATCCTTGCATCCCTGGGATAAATCCCACTTGATCATGGGGTATGATCCTTTTAATGTGCTTTTGGATTCTGTTTGCTAGTCTTTTGTTGAGGATTTTTGCATCTATGTTTATCATGGTTATTGGTCTATAATTTTCTTTAGTTGTGATATCTTTTTCTACTTTTGGTATCAAGGTGATGGTGGCTTCATAGAAGGAAGTTGGGAGTGTTCCTCCCTCTGCAAATTTTTGGAAGAGTTTGAGAAGGATTGGTGTTAGCTCTTCTCTAGATGTGTGATAGAATTCGCCTGTGAAGCCATCTGGTCCTTGACTTTCATTTGTTGGAAGATTTTTCATTATGGTTTCAATTTCATTGCTTGTGATAGGTATGTTTATATTTTCTAATTCTTCCTGGTTCAGTCTTGGAAAACTGTACCTTTCCAAGAATTTGTCCATTTTTCATGGTTGTGCATTTTATTGGCATATAGTTGTTTGTGGTAGTCTCTTATAATCCTTTGTATTTCTGCAGTATCCATTTAACTTCTCCTTTTTCATTTCTAATTTTATTGATTTCTGTCCTCTCCCTGTTTTTCTTGATGAGTCTGGCTAAGGGTTTATCCATTGTGTTTATATTCTCAAAGAACCAGTTTTAGTTTTATTTATCTTTGCTATTGTTTTCTTCATTTCTATTTTATTTATTTCTGCTCTGATCTTTATGATTTCTTTCCTTCTACTCACTTTGGGTTTTCTTTGTTCGTCTTTCTCTAGTTTTAAGTGTAGTGTTAGGTTGTTTATTTGAGATTTTTCTTGTTTCTTGAAGTGACATTAAATTGCTATAAACTTCCTTCTTAGAACTGCTTTTGCTTCATCCCATAAGTTTTGGGTCATCGTGTTTTCATTGTCATTTATTTCTATGTATTTTTTTAATTTCTTCTTTGATTTCTTCAGTGATCTCTTGGTTATTTAGTAGTGCACTGTTTAGCCTCCATGTATTTGTGTTTTTTTCCTGATATTGATTTCCAATCTCATAGCATTGTGGTCAGGAAAATGCTTGATACAATTTCAATTTTCCAAGGCTTGATTTTTTACCCAAGATGTGATCTATCCTGAAGAATGTTCCATGTGCCCTTGAGAAGAAAGTGTATTCTGCCACTTTTGGGTGGACTGTTCTATAAATATCTATTCAATCTATCTGGTCTATCTTGTCATTTAAAGCTTGTGTTTCCTTTTTTATTTTCTGTTTGGATGATCTGTCCATTTGTGTAAGTGGGGTGTTAAAGTCCCCTACTATTATTGTGTTACTGTTGGTTTCTCCTTTAATTGTTTTTAGCATTTGTCTTATGTATTGAGGTGCTCCTATGTTGGGTGCATACAAATTTATAACTGCTATATATTCTTGGATTGATCCTTTGATCATTATGTAGCGTCCCTCCTTATCTCCTTTAACAGTCTTCATTTTAAAGTCTATTTTATCTGATACGAGTATTGCTACTCCAGCTTTCTTTTGATTTCCATTTGCATGGAATATCTTTTTTCATCCCTTCACTTTCAGTCTGTATGTGTCCCTATGTTTGAAGTGGGTCTCCTGTAGACAGCATATACATGGGTATTGATTTCGTATCCATTCAGTCAGTCTGTGCCTTTTCGTTGGTGCATTTAATCCATTTAAATACAAGTTTATTATTGATATGTATGTTCATATTGCAATTTTCTTAATTGTTTTGGGTTTGTGTTCATGGGGTTTTTCTTCTCTTGTGTTTCCCGCCTAGAGAAGTTTCTTTAGCATTTGTTGTAAAGCTGGTGTGGTGGTGCTGAATTCTCTTAGCTTTCACTTGTCTGAAAAGGTTTTGACTTCGCCATAGAATCTGAATGAGATCCTTGCTGCGTAGAGTAATCTTGGTTGTACGTTTTTCTCTTTCATCACTTTAAGTATATCCTGCCACTGCCTTCTGGCCTGCAGAGTTTCCACTGAAAAATCAGCTGATAACCTTATGGGGATTCCTTTATATGTTATTTTTTGTTTTTCCCATACTGTTTTTAATATTTTTGCTTTGAATTTAATTTTTGTTAGTTTTCTTAATATGTGTCTTGGTGTGTTTTTCCTAGGGTTTATCCTGTATGGGATTCTCTGTGCTTCCTCGACTTGGGTGACTATTTCCTTTCCCATGTTAGGGAAGTTTTCACCTATAATCTCTTCAAATATTTTCTCAGACCATTTCTTTTTCTCTTCTTCTTCTGGGACCCCTATAATTTGAGTGTTGGTGCATTTAGTGTTGTCCCAGAGGTCTCTGAGATTATCTTCAATTATTTTCCTTCTTTTTTCTTTATTCTGCTCCTCGGCTGTGATTTCCACCATTTTGTCTTCCAGCTCACTTATCCGTTCTTCTGCCTCAGTTATTCTGTTATTGATTCCTTCTAGAGTATTTTTCATTTCAGTTATTTTGTGTTCATCTTTTTTTGTTGTTGTTGTTCTTTAGTTCTTCTAGATCTTTGTGAAACATTTCTTGTATTTTCTCATTCTGTGCCTCCATTCTATTTCTGAGATTCTGGATCATCTTTACTATTATTACTCTGAATTCTTTTTCCAGGTAGATTGGTAGATTTCCTATTTCCTCTTCTTTTATTTGGTCTTGTAGGTTTTTACCTTGGTCCTTCATTGGTGACATATTTTTTTGCCGTCCTCCCATTTTTTTTTTTTTTATGTGTGAGATTGTGTTCCTGTCTTACTAGCTGTTTGCCCTGAGGCTTCCCACACTGGAAATTGTAAGCTGTTTGGTAGAGATGGGTCTTGGTGTTGAGATGATGAGCTCCATGAGACCTCACTCCAATGAATATTCCCTGGGGTCTGAGGTTCTCTGTTAGTCCAGTTCTTTGGACTCAGAGCTCCCCCCACAAGAGCTTCAGCCCGACCCTGGGCTCATGAACCAAGATCCCACAAGCCACATGGGGCAGCAGTTCACTTTGGGCTTCTTCCCATCTCTTTGGGTGTCAGAGTCCCCCACCAGCATCTGGCAGACGCCTGTTTGTGGGGAGATGCTAACTCTGCCTCTTCCCACACTTCCGTCTTGACTCCTGAGCTAGGGACATTTTTCAGTGGTTACAAAAGTCAACAAAAAGCATTTTGGGTAGAAAAATTAGGATGGATAAATCATGTTCAAAATTCTTGACATTCATACACCATCGGTCATTGGAGGGTTTGAATCACTGCATTTAAAAAAGTGCATTCCTTTTTTCCTTCCTTCTTGTAATAAATTCCTATAAGAAGAAGATCTGAAGAAGAAAAAGATAATAGGATTTTTTTCCTGTTGCCAATGAGTTACTTGGCTTTACTTTTTCATACTTAAACTCTCAGGAAATAATCAGAGCCTGCCCCTTCTCCTCCTTGCAAGAGAGAAATATTTCAAGTCTCGAAGGCCTGTGTTAACAGTGAAATCTTATATTGAATAATGATGAATTAGGCCACTCATTAGCAATTTTGATCACTGGGATCTAATGCATAATGTTGATGATCTAAGTAATACATTCATTTATTTACTTTTGTGTAGAGGAAAACCAAATCCTAGCTCATCAAAGATAGACAGGACTGAAAGGTTATTCTGTATGACACCTCATTTCATGAATGGGAAAACATGAGGAAAGTCAACTAATTTGTTTCAAATCAGGCCATGAATAAATGGCACAGTTGAGATTTAGAAGCTGATGCTGTTGTCTGCCCTGGCATCAACATACCTGGACACAAGGCCATCGTCCAGAGAAAAGACTCAGAAATTGCAGTTTTTCAGGTGAGTGATTTCAGGCAAGGGGTCCACCTGATGCCATTCTGATTCCACCACTTGAGGGGGCTGTCAGGTCCCTTCTTCCAAGGACTAGCTTGAGAACACAAAAGGTTTCTTTGCAAACAAGAGAGCTTGCCCATGATGCACTTGAACCAGGCAGTTCCTGCTAGGCGATTTAAATGGCATCAGAGCTGTGGCAGGGCTCCCAGTTGGAGCAATAAACCCACTGTGCCTTTACAAGAGTGGTGGCTGAAAACTTGGACAAACTGACTTGCTTTAGATGCAAGCTGAAAAAAAAAAAAAGAGATTCATCGTAGAATTCCTGTTAGTCCAGTCAGCTCTCATTCTCTGGTGAAATCAGATTTGTAGGCACATGCACTGGCCAGTGAGTCAGCTCTTAAAGAGTCATTCATCATTTATGTATAAACAAGAATAGTTTTTGTTTCAGAGAATTTAGGAAGTTTTTATAGCCTGCTTTCTTCCACTACCATTTCTGAAGAACTGTTTCTGTCTCAAGGCGGTTCCTATAGGCCTATAAATACTTTGATGTTCAGACATCTGGAACTTATATTTGGTGTTGACTAATGAGTATTATTATTTTATTGTGTATTTATATATGATCTAAAAGAAATTTGAGGTTATATGTCACATGACTCTGTATACACACTGAACAATGACAAATTCTTTTTACCCATTACACTTATGATTTATTACTTGGGCAGAAGAAGTTCTGAGTCATTCAACTGACATGTAATTGTGCTTTGGAAGATAGTAATGGAATAGAGAGAATGTAAAATTGCCCTTAGCATATATTGTTAAAATAATTTGTAAGTGGAAAAAATGGACTCCAGAGATATTATTTCTCCCATGTTAAATATATCAAAGGATAATTAATATGGCAACAAACTCCAGTGCTCCTCTTGAATGAGTAAAGAAGAGCCTTGGTCTTAGAAATACATGTGGGTATGTTTGAAATGGCAATAAATAATGCATAATGGATCTGACTTCAAAGAATGCCTATTGGAGAACCAGACCTATTTCAAAGGCAAATGCTCAATACACAGTTTGCTTTGGTACCAATAAGCCACAGGTAAACACTAAGATCAAAAGGAAAGGTGGGTGTGTGAAGGGGCATGTGATGACATTAGTTCTTCACAAAACATTTCCAACAAGGGACACCGGGGATGGCACCTTGTAAGAGCTTCTGTTGTATATTCAGGAATTTATTTTAAACAAGTGTCAGAGGTATTTCCGTCTGTAAGAATTGTAGCTTAAAGGCCACTAAACAAGAGGCACACTGAAGGTGGCATGCACTTGGGTAAGAGGATACTGAGCTGGAAAGGGATAAATGGTGCCTTTGTAGGCCACACTGATCCATGCTTGCTTGCTTGCTTCTCCCTCCCACTAGCAGCAGCAGTGTAAATTGCTATGGCCCATCAGCAGGCCATGTGGCCCTTTGTGGAAGAATGAGCCCTCTGTGCATGCAGGCAGAGCAGTTGACAACAAAGGC
This sequence comes from Pseudorca crassidens, assembly GCF_039906515.1. Taxonomy (NCBI): domain Eukaryota; kingdom Metazoa; phylum Chordata; class Mammalia; order Artiodactyla; family Delphinidae; genus Pseudorca; species Pseudorca crassidens. The sequence continues at coordinate 81,296,665 of NC_090317.1, forward strand.
CCATTGGAGTGTTTTTCTAGAGGCAGAAGCTGTGAACAGGCTATCCCATCAACAGGGAGAGGAACTGTTTTACAGCTCCCCTACATAATCCTTAAAACTGACTTATGTACTTTGCAAACAGTCCCCAAATTCAGTGCCCACAGTGGATGGCATTCATTTAAAGTCATTACCCAGAGTTCTGTTAAATCTTACTGAACTACATTTTGGGGCTTGACCAGGAGCTAGCAGACTCCATAGAAGGGAAAAAGTAAAAGAGATGCAGTGGATCCCACAACAGAAAGAGTTCTGAAAACAAAACAAAATCCAAACTTGGTTTTAAGAATGTGATAAAATGAAGCAATATTTCCAGTCTCCTCCCTCATACACACACACCTGTCAATGACTTTATTTTATTTTCCATGATAAATAGATTAAAATATTGCTTAGAAACATAAACTTAAGAAGAAATGTTAGCCTACTTTGAATAAATGCAAAAAAAGGCTAAAACTTTTAGGTTATGTTTCGATTGCATGAAAATTATCTGTCCTATATATTTTTAAACGTGTCACAATATTTTCCTTTTGACTGTCTTCCAATGAATATCTCTCTTATCCAAGGGATTATGTGAGGGTTAGTTGATTAGAAGTAAACAAAAACTATATATACTAAAAGTAAACAGAGCAACAGATGAGTTGCGTGAACAAACCACATCATAAATGACAGAAAATAGATGATGTCAGCCTCTACCACTGATTACCCTAGTACTACCCCAAAATGTTCTCTTCCTTACCCCAGTGCCTATGCTAGCACCTGCTAAGTAGGTCAATATATCAGCTAATCTTCCCTATCACACCTCCCACTGGACTTGAAATTAGGCCATGCTTCCAACTTGGGTTGCCAAATTTGGGTTTATAATTAAGTTCTAATTCCCTCATTCCAGGACACCTGTGTAGCTCCATATTATAACTCTATCTATCAATATAGATTTGTCCCATCTTAAGGATTGTGCTTTTGCTTCCTATCATCTATCTGTAATCATATTGTTTGACCTGGTGGAGTTGGAGTGGCCCAACGCTCGGTCTCACTCCATCTAGTGAGACACTAGGACCCTGCGTGATTTTGCTCATATAGGCCACATTCACAGGACTAAATCCCAGTCCACCTCCTCCAAACTTTGAGGAGCTGCTGTTTTTCTGCTACCCAGCTTCACTCCTAAATGGTGGTCACTGCATGGATTCCCAGACCTTCAATGACCCAGATGAGATGATGTAGTACCAACTGCTTCCAGAAATATCCCTGGGATGCTGGATACCAGAGGTGTTCTTCCAGGACTGCTCCCTGACATCTCTAAAGCCAGGCATGCACCTGGGTCTACCTTAAGCCTTGGAGATTGTGTCTTTGCCCAACTCTTGTTCCTTTCCCCTCTCCATTGCTCAGTCTTACCAAGGTTGACCCATAACGTGTCAGGTCTGAGCTATCCTGAGCTCAGGTAAATTATCAATGATGACGGAAACCAGGCTTCCTTATAAGTAGTTTCACTGTCCTCAACTCATTGACAGTAACAATGATGATCAGCATGTCAGTCAATCACCAATACCTCAGAAGGGCATCTTTAAAGAAATGATTTTTATATAACAATCCACTTTGAGAATCTATTTCAAAAAAAAAGAAGAATCATAGAGGGGGAAAAAATGGACAAACTGCCTGACCCAAAGTGGTAAGAAGATGCATTCATTTATCCATTCAATAGATATTTATTGAGTACCTACTATGTACCAGATCCTAGGTACTGGGGATATAGAAATAAACAAAACAGATTAAAACACTTGCTCTCATAGAGCTCACATTCAGAAACCATTAGCTCTATGATCGTGAATATGTCATTTTATTTTTCTGAGCTGTTTTCTTTGTCCGCAAAGTAGGAAATTTGGTGTAAAGAGAAATAATTTTTCAACTCTAACACTCTGTGCTTCTCTTAAAATGATAGGAAAATATGGGCAGATCCATATATTATACCAACATAAAAACACTTGCCTGAATGGATGTCAAGGAAAGATGGTGGATAAAATTCAATTTAACCTCAATAATATTCACTGAGCACCTACTGGCACCAAGAGGAGTTAGAAATACAAAGATTACTGAATTACATGCTCACAATCCCTTAGCACTTCAGTATCTAATGGGGAAGTCAGGCGTATGAAATGAATTATTTTTAACAAATTTGTTCTTAATCAATTATACTTCTTACTTATACAATATCCAAAAATACACAGAATAATATAAGAATCACCAGAAATCCAACCAATAGGGACTGTCATACTTAACAAATTGGTGAACCTTCTTCCAGACATTCCTCTATGCATATATACATAAATTTAATGTATTTTCTGTAAAATGGAAAATGCAAATATTTAAATACTACTTTTTTCCTCAAATATATGTCACGGATCTCCTCCTCAGCAATAAATATGGATATATATAAACATTTGAATTGCTATAAAATATTTCATTACTTGTCTGTATTATAGAATACTTAATCAGCTTCTTATTAATGGGCATAATATTCCATGTTTCATATTAACAAGAATATCTTACTGTTCGCATTTTTGTCATTTGTGCCAATATCTCCTTTGAATTTCCATAAGTAGAATGTGGATGTCGATGTATATTTACATTTTATATTTTGAAACATATTGCCAAGATACACTCAAAAGTTTGTGCCAATTCACATTTCCAGAGACCATATAGGATATTACATCATTTACCTATACTCTCATAATCTTTGAGGTTTTTTTTTTTCTGAACCCCTTTAACCTTTGCCAATCTGACAGCTGATGCTTATGTTAACTTTTCTTTGACTATCAGTGAGGTTTAAAATCTTCATACATATTTATTGGATATTAGTATTTCTCCATTTGTGAATTGTCTGTTCATGTGTATTGCCATTCTTTTTTAATTTGTATAAACTTTCTTTCATGCATTGGTTAATAGTTCTTTGTTTATTAGAAATATTGCCCTTGTTTTATCTATTCGTGTTGTGAATATTTTTCCAGTGTGGTGGTTCAAACTTCATTGATTGTTTCTAGCCACATAAAATATTTTTTTATTATTAACAATTTCAAACATAGAAAAAAAGAAAGATAGAGAAGAAAAAGAGAAAAGTATAAGTGAACCCCATGTACCTATCATCCAGCAGCAGTAGTTAATTAATACACAGATAATCTTGCTCCCATTTTAAATTCCTCTTTCCGTAAACCCTGTACTCCTTTGTAGTAAATTCAAAATATTATATTACTTAATCCATGAATACTTTAGTCTGTATTTCCAAATGATAAAATGCTTCAGAGGTCTTTTTATTGATGTCACAAAATTTCTCATAATTTTCATTTCTGGTTTCTGGTTTTTGTGATATACTCAAGTCATTCTCAAGGTAAACTTATCTTTTCAATGTATTTATGATTTATTCAGAGATTTGCACATAACTTCTCTCTACATTGATGTGAAAAAATGCAGAAGTCTAATACAATATCATCAGGCAGCTCAGTTTTATCAATAGTGGAAACACCACTGCATCAGTGGCTTTCAGTGGAAGTGATAGATGTCCTAGTTCGTCACTTTAGGGTCATTTGAAAATTTTCCATTTGGTGTGATTGAGATGGCTATGTATCATGGTATTCATTTATTTTTTTGTGTGTGCAATCACTGAACTTAATAAGCCTTTCATTCTTATTTAATTTGTTTGTAATTATGATATGTTGCTAACAGGTGGAATGTAACTAATGGTATTTCATAATAAAATATGTTAATTTTAAAAAATAAAACAAAAGAAAATTTTCATCCATTAATCATATATGTTAAGAAGTAGAAGTTCTGGGATGAGGGGAAGATGCCGGAAGAGTAAGATGCGGAGATCACCTTCCTCCCCACAGATACACCAGAAATACATCTACACGTGAAACAACTCCTACAGAACGCTGGCAGAAGACCTCAGATCTCCCAAAAGGCAAGAAACTCCCCACGTACCTGGGTAGGGCAAAAGAAAAAAAGAAAAACAGAGACAGAAGAATAGGGACGGGACCTGCACCAGTGGGAGGGAGCTGTGGAGGAAAGGTTTCCACACAATAGGAAGCCCCTTTGCGGGCGGAAACTGCGGGTGGAGAAGGGGGGGATCTTTGGAGCCATGGAGAAGAGCGCAGCAACAGGGGTGCGGAGGGCAAAGCGGGGAGATTCCCACACAGAGGATCAGTGCCGACCGGCACTCACCAGCCCAAGAGGCTTGTCTGCTCACCCGCCGGGGCTGGTGGGGCTGCGAGCTGAGGCTCGGGCTTTGGTCGGAGCGCACGGAGAGGACTGGAGTTGGCGGCGTGAACACAGCCTGAAGGGGTTAGTGCACCACGGCTAGCTGGGAGGGAGTCCAGGAAAAGGTCTGGAGCTGCCAAAGAGGCAAGAGACTTTTTCTTTCCTCTTTGTTTCTTGGTGCGCGAGGAGAGGGGATTAACAGCACTGCTTAAAGGAGCTCCAGAGACAGGCGCAAGCCGCGGCTAAAAGCGCGGACCCCAGAGACGGGCAGGAGACGCTAAGGCTGCTGCTGCCACCACCAAGAAGCCTGTGGGTGAGCACAGGTCACTCTCCACACCCCCCTTGCAGGGAGACTTTGCAGCCCGCCACTGCCAGGTTCCTGAGATCCAGGGACAACTTCCCAGGGAGAACGCACGGCGAGCATCAGGCTGCTGCAATGACACGCCAGCCTCTGCCGCAGTAGGCTCACCCCCCACTACATGCCCCTTGCTCCCTCCGGCCTGAGTGAGCCGGAGCCCCAAATCAGCGGCTCCTTTAACCTCGTCCTGCCTGAGCAAAGAACAGACGTACTCCGGCGACCTACATGCAGAGGCGGGGCCAAATCCAAAACTGAGCCCCTGGGAGCTGTGAGAACAAAGAAGAGAAAGGGAAATCTCTCCCAGCAGCCTCAGAAACAGCGGATTAAAGCTTCACAATCAACCTGATGCACCCTACATCTGTGGAATACATGAATAGACAATGAATCATCCCAAATTGAGGAGGTGGACTTTGACAGCCAGTATTATGATTTTTTCCCCTTTTCCTCTTTTTGTGAGTCTGTATGTGTATGCTTCTGTGTGAGATTTTGTCTGTATAGCTTTGCTTCCACCATTTGTCCTAGGGTTCTATCCGTCCGTTTTTTTTTTTATTGTTTGGTTTTTTAATTTTTTTCTTAATAATTAATTTTTATTTTAATAACTTTATTTTATTTTACTTTATCTTTTTTCTCTCTTTCTTTCCTTCCTTCCCTCCTTTAGACAATGAATCAACCCAAATTGAGGAGGTGGATTTTGAGAACAAGATTTATGATATTTTCCCCTTTCCCTCTTTTTGTGTATATGTGTATTCTTCTGTATGAGATTGTATATGTGCATTCTTCTGTATGAGATTTTGTCTGTATAGCTTTGCTTCCACCATTTGTCTGAAGGTTCTATCAGTCCGTTTTTTAAAAAATTATTTTTCCCAAAAGTTATTTTTTTTATTTAATAACTATTATATTTTACTTTATTTTATTTTACTTTATTTTTTCTTTCCTTCTTTTATCCTTCCTTCCCTCCTTCCTTCCTTCCTTCCTTCCTCCCTCCATCCCTCCCTCCCTCCCTCCTTTCTTTCTTTCCCTCTTTCCTTCTTTTCTTTCTTTCTTCCTTCCTTCCTTCCTTCCTTCCTTCCTTCCTTCCTTCCTTCCTTCCTTTCTTTCTTTCTTTCTTTCTTTCTTTCTTTCTTTCTTTCTTTCTTTCTTTCTTTCTTCCTACTTTTACTAATTCTTTCTCTCTACATTTTCTCCCTTTTATTCAGAGCTGTGTGGATGAAAGGATCTTGGTGCTGCAGCCAGGAGTCAATACTGTGCCTCTGAGGTGGGAGAGCCGACTTTAGGACACTGGTCTACAAGAGACCTCCCAGCTCCACATAATATCAAATGGAGAAAATCTCTCAGAGATCTCCATCTCAACGCCAGCAACCAGCTTCACTAAACGACCAGCAAGCTACAGTGCTGGACACCCAATGCCAATAAACTAGCTAAACAGGAACACAACACCACCCATTAGCAGAGAGGTTGCCTAAAATCATAATAAGTCCACAGACACACAAAAACACACCACCAGACTTGGATCTGCCCACCAGAAAGACAAGATCCAGCCTCATCCAACAGAACAGGCACTAGTTCCCTCCACCAGGAAGTGTACAGAACAGACTGAACCAACATTAGTCACTGGAGACAGACACCAAAAACAACGGGAACTACGAACCTGCAGCCTGCAAAAAGGAGACCCCAAACACAGTAAGATAAGCAAAATGAGAAGACAGAAAAACACACAACAGATGAAGAAGCAAGATAAAAATGCACCAGACCTAACAAATGAAGAGGAAATAGGCAGTTTATCTGAAAAAGAATTCAGAATAATGTTGGTAAAGATGATCCAAAATCTTGGAAAGAGAATGGACAAAATGCAAGAAACATTTAACAAGCACCTAGAAGAACTAAAGATGAAACAAACAACAATGAACAACACAATAAATGAAATTAAAAATACTCTAGATGGGATCAATAGCAGAATAACTGAGGCAGAAGAATGGATAAGTGACCTGGAAGATAAAATATTGGAAATAACTACTGCAGAGCAGAATAAAGAAAAAAGAATGAAAAGAACTGAGGAAAATCTCAAGGACCTCTGGGACAACATTAAACACACAAACATTCGAATTACAGCGGTTCCAGAAGAAGAAGAGAAAGAGAAAGGGACTGAGAAAATATTTGAAGAGATTATAGTTGAAAACTTCCCTAATATGGGAAAGGAAATAGTTAATCAAGTCCAGGAAGCACAGAGAGTCCCATACAGGATAAATCCAAGGAGAAATAGGCCAAGACACATATTAAACAAACTGTCAAAAATTAAATACAAAGAAAGCTGATTAAAAGCAGCTAGGGGTCTTCCTTGCTGGTGCAGTGGTTAAGAATCTGCCTGCCAATGCAGGGGACACAGGTTCGAGCCCTGGTCCAGGAAGATACCACATGCTGCGGAGCAACTAAGCCCATGCATCATGGCTACTGAGCCTGCGCTCTAGAGCCCATGAGCCACAGCTACTGAAGACCGCACACCTAGAGCCTGTGCTCTGCAACAAGAGAAGCCACTGCAATGAGAGTCCCGTGCACTGCAATGAAGAGTAGCCCCCACTCGCCGCAACTAGAGAAAGCCCGCATGCAACAACGAAGACCCAACACAGCCAAAAATAAATAAATAAAAATTAAAAAAAAAAAAGCAGCTAGGGAAAATTAACACACAATGGAATCCCCATAAGGTTAACAGCTGATCTTTCAGCAGAAACTCTGCAAGCCAGAAGGGAGTTGCAGGACATATTTAAAGTGATGAAGGAGAGAAACCTGCAACCAAGATTACTCTACCCAACAAGGATCACATTCACATTAGATGGAGAAATTAGAACCTTTACAGACAAGCAAAAGATGAGAGAGTTCAGCACCACAAAACCAGCTCTACAACAAATGCTAAAGGAACTTCTCTAGGCAAGAAACACAAGAGAAGGGAAACACATAAAATAAGGAAACCAAAACAATTTAGGAAATGGGAATAGGAACATACGTATGGATAATTACCTTAAATGTAAATGGACTAAGTGCTCCCACCAAAAGACACAGATTGGCTGAATGGATACAAAAACAAGACCCACATATATGTTGTCTACAAGAAACCCACTTCAGACCTAGGAACACATACAGACTGAAAGTAAGGGGATGTAAAAATATATTCCATGCAAATGGAAACCAAAAGAAAGCTGGAGTAGCAATTCTCATATCAGACAAAATAGACTTTAAGATAAAGACTATTAGAAGAGACAAAGAAGGACACTATATAATGATCGATCCAAGAAGAAGATATAAAAATTGGAAATATTTATGCACCCAACATAGGAGCACCTCAATACATAAGGCAAATACTAACAGCAATAAAAGGGGAACTCATCAAAAACACAATCATAGTAGGAGACTATAAAACCCCACTTTCACCAATGGACAGATCATCCAAAATGAAAATAAATAAGGAGACACAAGCTTTAAATTATACATTAAAAAAGAATGACTTAATTGATAGTTATAGTACACTCCATCCAAAAACAACACAATACACATTTTTCTCAAGTGCTCAAGGAACATTCTCCAGGATACATCATATCTTGGGTAACAAATCAAGCCTTGGTAAAGTTAAGAAAGTTGAAATTGTATCAAGTATCTTTTCCGACTACAACGCTATGAGACTAGAAATCAATTACAGGAAAAGATCTGTGAAAAATACAAAGACATGGAGGCTAAACAATACATTACTTAATAACGAAGTGATCACTGAAGAAATCAAGGAGAAAAAAAAAATACCTAGAAACAAATGACAATGGAGACACGACGACCCAAAACCAATGGCATGCAGCAAAAGCAGTTCTAAGAAGGAAGTTTATAGGAATAGAAGCCCACCTTAAAAAACAGGAAACATCTCGAATAAACAACCTAACCTTGCACCTAAAGCAATTAGAGAAAGTAGAACAAAAAAACCCCAAAGTTAGCAGAAGGAAAGAAATCATAAAAATCAGATCAGAAATAAATGAAAAAGAAATGAAGGAAACAATAGCAAAGATCAATAAAACTAAAAGCTGGTTCTTTGAGGAGATAAAAAAAAATTGATAAACCATTAGCCAGACTCATCAAGAAAAAAGGGACAAGACTCAAATCAATAGAATTAGAGATGAAAAAGGAGAAGTAACAACTGACACTGCAGAAATACAAAAGATCATGAGAGATTACGACAAGCAACTCTATGCCAATAAAATGGACAATCTGGAAGAAATGGACAAATTCCTAGAAATGCACAACCTGCCAAGACTGAATCAGGAAGAAATAAAAAATATGAACAGACCAATCACAAGCACTGAAATTGAAACTGTGATTAAAAATCTTCCAACAAACAAAAGCCCAGGACCAGATGGCTTCACAGGCAAATTCTATCAAACATTTAGAGAAGAGCTAACACTTATCCTTCTTAAATTCTTCCAAAATATAGCAGATGGAGGAACACTCCCAAACTCATTCTACGAGGCCACCATCACCTTGATACCAAAACCAGACAAGGATGCCACAAAGAAAGACAACTACAGGCCAATATCACTGATGAACATAGATGCAAAAATCCCCCCAAAAATACTAGCAAACAGAATCCAATAGCACATTAAAAGGATCATACACCATGATCAATTGGGGTTTATTCCAGGAATGCAAGGATTCTTCAACATACGCAAATCAATCAATGTGATACACGATATTAACAAATTGAAGGAGAAAAACCATATGATCATGTCAATAGATGCAGAGAAAGCTTTCGACAAATTCAACTCCCATTTATGATAAAAACCCTGCAGAAAGTAGGCATAGAGGGAACTTTCCTCAACATAATAAAAGTTGTATATGACAAACACACAGACAACATCATCCTCAATGTTGAAAAAGCGAAACCATTTCCACTAAGATCAGGAACAAGACAAGGTTTCCCACTCTCCCCACTCTTATTCAACATAGTTTTGGAAATTTTAGCCACAGCATTCAGAGAAGAAAAGGAAATAAAAGAATGCAAATCGGAAAACAAGAGGTAAAACTGTCACTATTTGCAGATGACATGATACTATACATGGAGAATCCTAAAGATGCTACCAGAAAACTACTAGAGCTAATCAATGAATTTGGTAAAGTAGCAGGATACAAAATTAATGCACAGAAATCTCTTGCATTTCTATACACTAATGATGAAAAATCTGAAAGTGAAATCAAGAAAACACTCCCATTTACCATTGCAACAAAAAGAATAAAATATCTAGGAATAAACCTACCTAAGGAGACAAAAGACCTGTATGCAGAAAATTATAAGACACTGATGAAAGAATTAAAGATGATAGAAATAGATGGAGAGATATACCATGTTCTTGGATTGGAAGAATCCATCTTGTGAAAATGACTCTACTATCCAAAGCAATCTACAGATTCAATGCAATCACTATCAAACTACCACTGGCATTTTTCACAGAACTAGAAAAAAAATTTGTATGGAAACACAAAAGACCCCGAATAGCCAAAGCAATCTTGAGAACGAAAAACAGAGCTGGAGGAATCAGGCTCCCTGACTTCAGACTATACTACAAAGCTACAGTAATCAAGACAGTATGGTACTGGCACAAAAACAGAAAGATAGATCATTGGAACAGGATAGAAAGTGCAGAGATAAACCCACACACATATGGTCACCTTATCTTTGGTAAAGGTGGCAGGAATGTACAGTGGATAAAGGACAGCCTCTTCAATAAGTGGTGCTTGGAAAACTGACAGGTACATGTAAAAGTATGAGATTAAATCACTCCCTAGCACCATACACAAAAATCAGCTCAACAGGGATGAAAGACCTAAATATAATGCCAGAAACTATCAAACTGTTAGAGGAAAACATAGGTAGAACACTCTATGACATAAATCAAAGCAAGATCCTTTTTGACCCACCTCCTAGAGAAACGGAAATAAAAACAAAAATAAACAAATGGGACCTAATAAAACTTCAAAGCCTTTGCATAGCAAAGGAAACCATAAACAAGACCAAAAGACAACCCTCAGAATGGGAGAAAATATTTGCAAATGAGCAACTGACAAAGGATTAATTTCCAAAATTTACAAGCAGCTCTTGCTGCTCAATAACAAAAAAACAAAACCCAATCCAAAAATGGGCAGAAGACCTAAATAGACATTTCTCCAAAGAAGATATACAGACTGCTAACAAACACCTGAAGGAATGCTCAACATCAATAATCAGAGAAATGCAAATCAAAACTACAATGAGATATCATCTCACACCAGTCAGAATGGCCATCATCAAAAAATCTAGAAACAATAAGTGCTGGAGAGGGTGTGGAGAAAAGTGAACACTCTTGCACTGCTGGTGGGAATGTGAATTGGTACAGCCACTATGGAGAACAGTATGGAAGTTCCTTAAAAACTACAAATAGAACAATCATATGACCCAGAAATCCCACTACTGGGCATATACCCTGAGAAAACCATAATTCAAAAAGAGTCATGTACCAAAATGTTCATTGTAGCTCTATTTTCAGTAGCCCAGAGATGGAAACAACCTATGCGTCCATCATGGGATGAAAGGATAAAGAAGATGTTGCACATATATACAATGAAATATTACTCAGCCATAAAAAGAAATGAAATTGAGCTATTTGTATTGAGGTGGATAGACCTGGAGTCTGTCATACAGAGTGAAGTAAGTCAGAAAGAGAAAGACAAATAACGTATGCTAACATATATATATGGAATTTAAGGAAAAAAATGTCATGAAGAACCTAGGGGTAAGACAGGAATAAAGACACAGACCTACTAGAGAACAGACTTGAGGATATGGGGAGGGGGAAGTGTGAGCTGTGATAAAGCACGAGAGAGGCATGGACCTATATACACTACCAAACTTAAGGTAGATAACTAGTGGGTAGCAGCCGTATAGCACAGGAGGATTAGCTGGGTGCTTTGTGACTGCCTGGAGGGGTGGTATAAGGAGGGTGGGAGGGAGGGAGACGCAAGAGGGAAGAGATATGGGAACATATGTATATGTATAACTGATTCACTTTGTCATAAAGCAGAAACTAACACATCATTGTAAAGCTATTATACTCCAATAAAGATGTTAAAAAAAAAAAAAGAGAAGTAGAAGTGCTGCAGATTCAGGATAGGAATTATTCAGATCCAGGAAATAAAGGCGAGATAAAAGAAAAGTAAAAATAAGTGTCCCCTAAGTATCATGAATTTAAAGTAATACTCATATACTTTATTAAAGCTGTGGATCTCAGAATACATATATCTTATTTTATACATAGGTGTAAAAATTGTACTAGCTTATCCCACATCACATCAGAAAAAACAAGCAAACAAAAAAACAACCCAGATGGATCAGAGTGGAGAGAGAAATAAGAAGTTAATAAGTTCAGAGAAGAGATGATGTCGCCTGTTGATAAAAACACAAACAAAAACTCAAAGAGCTAAAGGATCTGGAGTCAAAGAGGCCCACACATATAGTTGTGACGGCCTCATTGTTCCATAACATTGCCCAGTGTTCATAGTGATAACCCTGGGTCATGAAGGGTAAACTACTGCATTTATTATACTATTGTCTCTTTAAGAAAGCATGGAGCTAATTCATTTTTTATCATTTTCCATCAAATGATTATATTAAATTTATTTTTATTTTATATTTAAGCATTTTTGGTAAAATTTCATTTAAGCGGTTCATTACTTCATTAAGTCATGTAACTTCAGTATTAATCAGTAGCATTTAAAAATTATATTCAACTGGAACAAGATTTTAAGTAATACAAACTCTTAGATATATTTCACACTAATTTATAAATAGGTAAAAGTAACTTTAACCCAACACTGATTTTGTTGCATCATTTCAGTAAAATTTGCTTGATTTCAGAATCCTTTTGTCACAGAGCATCTCAGAAGTCAAATCTTTTTTTGAACATGTAAGAGAAATGCTGCCCTGGTGCTCTATAAACTTTACAACTTCATACAAGAGTTTAGTAACCATCCCGAAATCAAAAACTAGATTCAGATTACAAAAATATTCTACATAGTTTGAAATCACAGAAACAAAATGAGGAATTGGTTCAACCCAGTGATCCTAAAATATACTGTAGAGAGAAAAGAACTAGGATTCTGCCAATAGGATATTCTTTCCCACCTTTGCCTATATTAAACCAAAATTCCTAATTCAAAGTGAATAATAGATTAGTCAATCCTAGACTACTGAGTTTCTGGTCACCAGCAGGGAGGCACAGGCAGCATGACATGTTACAAATATACATTTCTACTTTTTCTTAAATGGATCAGATTATTGATTAATTTTTAAAGATCACCCTTGAAGACCTGATTTCCAGCTATTATTTGCTCCTGTGAATATAAAACAAAGTCTCTGAGTACTCTCCTCTCATTTTGTGGAGTTATGATCTAAGCCTGTAAAACATTTCTATAGGCTTATGTTCCCATGGTCACATGTGTGTAAGAACAATAATTGGCTAGGTCTCTAAATGTCTGTGTCAACTGTTAGGCTAGTTCTCATTAAGGCTTGGCTTGAGTGGCCACTGGGACCTTTCAGTGACCTGAGTCATCTTACTGAATTCATCCATTCACTCAACAGATATTTTTGAGGGCCAACTATGAATCAGGCAATGCAGAATATCAATCAGCCAAACAGGTGACAAACCAGAGCCACTCACAGTTTTAGCAGAATAGCCCAACACCCTCAAGGCTACTACATGTGCAGGACCTGTTAGCCAAAATATTCAGTGGTCTGATACAAATCTGTTGAGGGGAACTGACCTGTGTGGAAATACTGCACTGTGAAATATGGATATGGTGTGACTACTTTCCAGAATCTCAAATCGAATGATGCTCTATGGATTGATTCAGAAGCATTTATGCTTACAAGAAGTATAGAAAATAGGAATGAAATCTGATTTCTCTTCCCAAACTCAACTCCTGACTTCCTTTGAAGTCTATGGTCTCTAATATTACCAGAAGTTTTTCACCTGGAGGTAAAGAATAATCCAACCTTAGGCTGAAATATATTAAGGAACTATTTGGCTTTTGTTTTTGTTTTCCCAGTAAAACTTAATAAAAAAAAGCTTAACATGGATTTTATGTATATGCTGACTTTCATTAAGCTATTGCCTTTGCTTGAGGCTGTCAAACAGAATTTTGGAACTGGAAAAGATCTTTGATATAAACTATTACAGTGATATTAGAAGTGTTAAACACAGGACTCCAGGGTCTACCATGAGGTGGAGGAAGATGGTATGCATGGGTGAGACCCTGAACCCCAGAGCCACCCTGCTTTCATATTTTATCTGTTTATAATCCCAAGAACATTTATTTAATGAAAGGGATATATAAGTATATTTTTTAAAAGAGTAAAATTGTTGAATTAGTATAGCTCTTTTGTGTTATGGATGAAGACACCGAAACTCAGAGAGAAACCCAACTTGCCAAAGATCTCATAGTGGGTAGGTGACAGTACCTGGACTCAAATCAGTATCTCCCCATTTCTTGTTCAAGAATTGTCCAGTAAGCCATGCCACCTACTGGTAAGGTACTCAAATGGCCAAAGTACTAAGGTTATGACTGTATTTCAACAGACTGGAATGATACAGTTTCTGTTCCTTTCAGGATCTTTGTCATGTTCTGTGATCTCTGGGGGTAAGGACATCTTGCAGCATAATAATGACTCAGTTTTGCTCTAAGAAGGTATTAATACTACCAGGAAGGTTTGTTTGTCTGTAAAGGCTCTATACTAAAGAATGTGAGAATCCACAGTTGTGCTCCAGAATGGAGCCAGGAAAGCATCTGGTTCTCTCCAGGATTAGCTACAAAGGACAGTGGTAAGCTTGAACTGGGACCCTGGTGGGGGAAGACAGAGGTGATGGAAGGGAAAAATGGAGGAGCATCAGAATTAAAGCACTTCTAGATACCCTTCTGAAGCAGAATCTGTTCAATGGAAAGGCAACCCAAAGAGAGAGCTAAGGGAACATTTTCTACTATCCTTTGGTCTCCAAGTGTGTTTAATACGGAGTTCAAGACTGTACTACACAACCTTCCAGATCAAAGACTTTCATGTGAATTTCACTATTTTATAATTAGGTGACAAATGTTAACACCTACCTACCCCTAACCTTCCAGGATGTAGAGAACGATTATGTAAAAACAATTGTTGTGTTCACAACTAATGATTAATAATAAATTTCGTAGTTAGTGTGTCTTACCGAAGAGGTGTATTACCTTCTCATACAGAAAAAAATGAAACAAAGACTGTTTTATATAAAAATGAAGATAATCAAGAGAGAACATCATAGCTAAGTCTATACAAAAAGGAAAGACCAAAGGATAATATAATGGACTCAAAATCAAGTCCTTTTTTCTGTTTATTAGTCCACTGAGAATTATTGATGCCTCCACTTTGTCCAATTTTTTGATAGGCAATAATTGTATCTGGGAATGGACTATCATTTGCTGGTTCCAGCCTTAGAGCCTCAGTCTTCCCAATCACTCAGGTAATGTGTGTTTATATCTGGATCATTGAGTCTAGGAAACATCCTCACTTGTGCCTTTTTCAGTCTACTTTAACCATGATCTTATTCTACCTTCCATTCTGAGTTTTTTGATCAACTGATTTATGGCTTTTGCTTAAAATTAAATTTTTAATTTGTCTTAACTGATAAGTGAAAGAATAAAGAATACAACCACAGTCAAGTTTGTAATGCCCAGTTTTCCATAGTGATTACATCTCACTTTGCACCTAGGGAGCCGTACCTTTACAGCCTTGTGTCCCAAGGGCAATAGTATTAGTTAAGAGGATAGCTCTGGAGTCACGCTGCCTGGGTTCAACTCCTGGCTTTTGCAAGTACAAGCTGTGTGATCTTGAATCTATCACTTAACATCTCTATGCTTTGTTTTCTCATCCATAAGTGGAGATAATAATAACAATACTGACTTCTTCATAGGGTTGTTGGGAGGCTTAAATGAGATAATAGATGTAAGCTGCTAAGAACAGTGACTTGCACACAGTAAGTACTTAATAAATGTTGGCTATTATCAATTTTACACTATTGTGTGGATCATGGGAGTAAATGCTTTTTCTGATTTAAGTCTCTATAGGGAATGTGAGCCATTTCTTTTTCTAGTTGACAGTTGATGTAACATCCTCTGTCCCTCCTGAACATCCAGCACTGAGTCATAGCTTGTATCCCATGAGTGTTGACTACATTTGTCCTCTTCTAATTATGTCATTTTCTCTTTCTCCATCACTCTCATTGTCATTATCATCTTCATCTTCATCATCATCACTATTGAGTACAGTGCCAAAGACCAAATTCAGAAATTTCAATTCACTAAAAATTCAAGAAGCTAAAATGCAACAGGCAGTAGATGAGATATGGGACCAAACAAAGAGTGAGATGCACATACTGCCTGGAGAGATCCATGGTCTCCAGTCGGGGAGACACAGTAGAGACTCATTAACACTGATGCAAGATTCCTAAGCTCCATAGGGACCCACAATCATCAATTATTCTTCCTTTCATGCTGTCTGGAGCTCATAAAGAGTTCTGAGCCTAGGGGTGACAATCAGAAGTCAGTAATACAGAGGTGAGGTCTAATCATGACTCTGACTCTCATCGTACCAGCCATGGTCCCAAGACTGTGACAGTTTCAACAGACGCTCCAGCAGGATCCCAGAAGAACAAAAGGCCTGAGATACTGTGAGCCCAAGGACCAGGTGACTGACCTTCAAATATCCAAAGGACACAGGCAGTGCAATAGCACCCTTTCTTCAGGGCCCTCATTGTCTCTTGCTCAGCATAGGCTGTGCTGGAGTCTTGGGACTGAATGAAAGGATTGGATGTGGTACTGTGGGACACAGCCAAATTCCTAAAGTGAGCCAGAGCTGTGGCTAAGACTCAACCCCTGCCAGTGGAACCCAAAGACTAGTGGTTGAGAAATGCTTGCTTGGCCTATTCAAAATGGTGGTGAAAACATGGTGCCAAAGTACCATCATCAACATCAGCATCTTTACTACAATTTATTATACACTTACTTAAGCTGGACCCGTATTCAAACACATGCTTCATACATAGAAACTCATGATATGGATATCATTTCCTCCATTTTACGGAAGAGGAGACTGAACCTCTGAGAATTTAGGTACACTGTACAAGATCACACAGCTACCAAGTAGCAGCCCAGTTTCTCTAAGGGATAAAGACAGTTAATTGAATATATGTACCCACAGCCAACTAGCTGCCATAATGTTGGTAGCTGAGACAAAGTAAGTTACTTAACTGTTTTATTGTAATTCTACTTTGTCTATATTATACTGAGAACTGTCTTTTTGTATAGCTATAAGGGGTGTTGTATGATGAAGCATTAATTACTATTTATCTGCCGTGCAATATTTTCTGTTTGCTCTGGGTGGCCAAACTGATTTTCTCTTTTCTTCACTTCCACCTATATAAAAGAAATTTATTCAAAACTATTTCCACTAGATAATCTTATGGTCCCAAGACTGGAAATAAATAGTTTCTCTAGAATTTGCAAAATCTATCATGATGTTTCACTATAGAAATCAGATGTCAGCAGTGGGTCCAATCTGGCCTCTATTCTTTCCTCTTTAGAGAAGTACATTTGTTGATTGGTCTTAGTGAGATATGTCTTACATTCTTAATGTATTGTGCTGTGTTACATTAATCATTACATGGCTACAGGGGATGAAAATAACCAGTTTCCTTAATTAAAATGTTCTGGTAAGACAAGAGATGCTCTATTCATCACTTTTCATTTGTCGTGGCTAATAGTAATAGCAAAAATAATACCTTGAATTTAGACAGTTCCTTTCTTCCAAGAAGTTCGAAGCTCTAGTATGTCCAGTATATCATGAGAACAGATAGATGTATTAAAAACTAACGAAACTGAGTTATTTGTAGTGAGGTGAATGGACCTAGAGTCTGTCATACAGAGTGAAGTAAGTCAGAAACAGAAAAAAAAAAATACCGTATGCTAACACATACATATGGCATCTAAAAAAAAAAAAGGTCATAAAGAACCTAGAGGTAGGATGGGAATAAAGATGCAGACCTACTAGAGAATGGACTTGAGGATACGGAGAGGGTGAAGGGTAAGCTGGGACAAAGCGAGAGAGTGGCATGGATATATATACACTACCAAATGTAAAAACCTATAGCTAGTGGGAAACAGCCGCATAGCACAGGGAGATCAGCTCAGTGCTTTGTGACCACTTAGAGGGGTGGGAGGGAGGGAGATGCAAGAGGGAAGAGATATGGGGATATATGTATATATATTGCTAATTCACTTTGTTATAAAGCAGAAACTAACACACCATTGTAAAGCAATTATACTCCAATAAAGATGTTAAAAATAAATAAATAAATAATTGTGAAAAGAATATGAAAAAAAAAGAACAGATAGATGAGTACTAGTGAACTTGGCAAGGAGAAAGTGATGTTATTTATGCCAAATTAAAACACTAAAATGAGACCATAATTTATTTGCTGAATGTATTATCTTTCTTAAGATGAATGCAATGTGGTGTAAGAAAGGAAAAAAAACCCAAAATTTAGATGCAGGCTATTGTATGTAAATCTTGGCTCTGTCATTAACTAGCTGGGGGTTCATACTGAAGCGAATTTTAACCTTGTTAAACATGAAGGTTCTCACCTATAATAGAGAATTAGTGAATACCTATCTCATGTGATTATTATGAAGATAAAATAAGTATGGCAATGTATATATTTATATTTCATATGATTATGAAGATACAATAAGAGTTAAGTATGGTACTTCATAAAACATGAAGTTTTATAACACAAATATTACTGTTTTCTCATGAAGCTAGTAGAAAAAATTTCAAGCAAGCTAACTTGCATAGGTGCACATTATTCTCTACAGTCTATGCTCAACTTTCTACTCTCCTGTCCCTCCCCTGGTACCTAGCATCCACTGGAATGCTCATCGATGTTTGTTGGATTGGGATAGATTAAATCAGATCGGGTTTATGTTCTTTTATAAAGATTCATAAAAACAATAAGTATGGGAATCTGATGTCCCATGCCTTTAAATTCTGGGAGATCAGATTTGTAACCCGTAAGAATAGACGAAGTAGTCCTAAACTGATTCAAGAATAAGAATTTTGGAGGTTAAGAATTATTTAGGAAATCAACAGAATCCATGCTTTTAAATTCAGTAAAGTGAGAATTTTTTTCAATGTTTCTCATATATAATTTATTATCCAAGAAAGGATTAGGGTGTCTCTAAATAAATAGCAGTTAGTATTTAGATTTCTAGTCCCAAATGATTCCGTGGACTATTAAAGGTAACTATCGCCTCTTTGGGAAAATAGTTTTGCAATACGATTTCAACAAGGAATAATAATCAACTGCATGTATACATCATTTTGCCCTTAAAACAGGCTCTCATATCTGTTATCTAATTCATCCTCATAGTAGTTCCCGATTTTACAGATAAGGAAACAGAGTCATAGACTATGTGACTAGATCCTAAGTGATGAGCTTAGGATTAAAAATCAGTTCTTCACTGGTTGAAAAATTCAACCACTCTAGGAATAAGAAATACCATGAAAGGACACTTAACTCTAAGGATTAAAGAGGAATAAATGAATGAGAGATGGATTTAGCTGACTTTACAAACAAAAAGAGAGTGGCTTTACCACCACTGCCAACAAAAACTGAACAGCACAGTCAGCTCTTTGAAGCTGATCTACTGAGTCCCTAAGAGAAAGTTGGGATGTAGGGTTTGATGGTTGTTGTTGGTGGTGATGGTAGGTTGGGTATTTTGTTGGGCTCTTTTTTTATATTATTATTGGTTTTATATTGCAGTTTTGAATTTTTTCCTATAATTGAATAAACAATAATTTGACCAACTGACCAAATGAACTAGATGTTTTGCCCTCAAAAAAACATAACCTAAAAATACAAAAGGAGAGAACAGAAATAGAATAAAAAATAATGGAGTTAAGGTGAAAATATAATGATGGACATTAAAAATTGACAGCAAAAAGGAAATAATGCAGGAAATGGAGTATACATGTTGGACTTAATTATGTGCTCCTAGAAAGCTGAAGAAAAGAAGATCTTTAAAATATTTAATCCCTTTACATTTTTTACTTAATTGTTTTTGTATCTTTTCCTGCAAAACATGATAAAATGGAAAATAAATTTTAAATAATCACCTGAGATCCTAATATAAAGTTTATTCTTTATTTTACATTTAAGCCTTCCCAAACTACTTTTGGAAAGACTTCAAATACTCTTTCTAAGTCCTTTAAGAAGGGAGTAACTGCGTTCTGATTTATCTTTGTGTAAGTGCAGGCTTCCATGCAGTATGTTTGTTTAGAATGCAATTTGGGGTGGCAGCAAATCTCTTCTGGGCTTTCTGCTGGATTCTTTTATATTTCTCTGTGTAATGTCACAGAAAGAGCGGGACTGGGAGAAATGACGCTCTCTTTCAAAGAAGTACTTATAAAGTATACATATCACATGGACTGTTATCCAAGACTCATCAACAACCTTCTTACAAAAGATGTAAACTTTCTTAAAATAAAAGCTACCACTCACTGAGAGTTTCTGTTAGTCAGATACAGTACCAAATGCTGTATATAATTTTAATTTTCATGTGACCTTACAACAACCCTGTGAGTGGGTATTATTATTCCCATTTGACAGTGGAGGAAATTGAAACGGAAAGAAATTAAGTAAGTAACCCATGATCAGGGAGCACACAAGTTGAAATTAGGATGTAAGCCTAAAGCTCCAAAGTTTCAAAGACTTTTTGGATGTGGTGACTGCTGTAAAAGCAATGAGCATAAAGTCATGCTGCTCTTATCTGAAGGCAAGACATCGGGAGCTCAAGTCCGACAGTTGCTGGATGCAGGTTTTCACTGGAATTGGATTTGACCCTAGGAGAGAGCTTAGTGCATCCTGAAGAATGGCAGATTGGCACATACTTTAGATTAGTCATCTACTTTGTTCATCACTTTTCCAGCATCACTTTAAGCCACTTGGTTCTCTAGTCTATTTATTCCTTCAGTTTTGATATTGAGAAGCTAAACCAAAATATGTTGTATCATCTTGCAGGGAGACACTATGGATCTACAAAAAAGAACATGACCCTGGGGGTACCTTGGACACCCCTGAGTCCCAGTTGCAGCTCTGCCATGCACTAACTCTGTAGAAAGCAATAAAAAATAACAATAGTAACTAGGTGTGAGGCACTGTGCCAGGGCTTTACTTATGCTATTTCATTCAATCTTCAGCTATTCCATGATGTATTTATAGTCTCCTCACATAACAGACTAGGAAACCAAGGTCCAGGAGCTTCCAGAGTTTGAATTCAGGCCCAACTACTCACTCTCTACATGATCCTGGACAAGCTACTTAACCTTTTAAAGCCTCAGTTTATCATCTATACCAAACTCATAGAACTATTATAAAAATACAGTAAAAACTTGGCACACAAAGGGTGCTTGTCTTATTCAATTTGATATTTCTTCTCAACGTCTAACAGAGCACCTTGAAATAGTAGGAATTTAGTTGTGGTTTAATTTAGTATCGATATGTAGATTGGTTGACACACAGGGGGAATGGTGCTGAAAGGATGATATGAAATAAGCATTTGTGGATTAAATCCTTAGGAAGCAGGAGAGCTGGTCAGGCCTCTTGAAAGACGACTCATGTGGACTATGGGTCTCATTTTCTCTGCCTTCAGCCTTCTTATCATGGACCTGAACTTTAACTTAGGATGTTGGAGACAGGAGAGAGGTGATGTGGAAGATCGCTTCCCGTGGGACCACCTCTCCCCAATTAGCTAAACTGTAAGTATCCTCCATGGTGTGGCTCTAATATGCTTTCTCCACTTCATGTAGTACAGGCTTTCCTTCAATACCAAATATACCATCCATTCCAAATCAAGGGCTTCCTATGCCTCAAAATACCTTCATCTTTCAAACTTCTGTTGATTCTATCCTACTTACCTATAATATACTTTCCACCATCTCTTCTGATCAATCTTCCAGATTCTCTTAGAGCCCAAATAGCATTTCTTTTAAGGGTCTTCTTGCATTTTAATGAAGTTAACTGAACTAACCCAACACACTCAGCCTGGTATTACAGTGAATACTTCCCCCCGGCCCCCATACAGATATATGCTCCCACAGACACATACCCAGGGAAGTAATTTTGTCTTATTCCTCTCTGTACTCAAAACAACTACTACAGAGCCTGGGCCAGGATAATTTTTATATACTTGAATGAAATAATATGAGATGTAATCAGAACCCCTTGTCCTTAAGCTCTGCAATGGACCATAAATCAGGATGTGTGTTCCCTGAGGGACTGCCTTTATGTTCTCCATCCCCCTCAACCTCTGCTTTAAATATTAACAAACTCAAAATGGCTGAGTTTTGCCCTCCATTATAATGGAAACTGGATTGGGTTAGAATTGTTTTAATAGTGAAAATAGGAAGATTACTGATGAATCATCCTCCTTAGTCACAATATGGCCAAGCTTAGGACACACTGAGAGGGAATGCTACCCTTAACCACATCTGAAAGAGAGATGTCAACTGGGTCTCTTTCCATGATTCTTGGGTCGGGTTTCATCAGAAGTGTTGCAGGGCTACTTTACACTGACACCAAGGTAGAGCATGGTCAGGACAGGCCAAAGTAACTAAAATGTAAGCAGTGAGGTTGCAGCACCAGGTTCTGAAGTCATAATCCTATTGTCAGCTCTACTTTCCCAGTGCTTCCATGGTCTGCATGTAAAAGTACCAGATGCTTTGAAGGCAGAGTTCTAACCACCAGCATTATTGTGTACACGTATCTGTCCTATTCCCTTCTCCGTGCAACAAGGAGCAAAGAAACAATAAAATTAAGAAAAAACAATTGGTCAACTTCCATGACCAATCATGGAATCAACATGTATTTATTGAGGACCTGTTGTATGCCAGGAGTTAGGCACGGAGGATACCACAGTAAGCAAGCACAGCCACATATCCTAGTGTCATAGCAAATGGCACAGCAGTGAAGAGCATGGGCTCTAGAGCCAAACCACCTTTCTGGTCTGATGACCAGCTCTGTCACCTGTAAGTCATGTGACTTTGAATATAAATGGATTAAATCTCTCTGTGCCTCAGTTTCCTCATCTGTAAAATGGGAATGATAATAAGAGTATTATCAATAATCTTAGGATTATTTTAAACGTTACATGACATATGTAAAGCCCCTGGGATATAGTAAACTCTTGGTAAATTTTAGCCCTTTGTGTTTTAATTTTGTGAGGGACACAAACCTCAACCAAAACAGTCCTAATTACATTGGAAACCAACATGATTATAACTGAGCCATAAGCGGTAGGCTGGTAAGAGTAAACACTGGAGATACATAAACTGGTCTAATGGTCAAAGAAGGTTTCACTGGGGAAATGTGTTGGGGGAAAGTGGGGTGGGAGTTGTTCAAGCATGAGTTCTGAGGTGAAGGATGCAGAGCACTTTCTAGAAACTGAAAGAGCCGTGAAGCTGGAGCACTTCTAGCAAGAGCTGGGGAGCCTGGTCCAAGAAAAAGTGAAGAGGTGAGCTCACATGCCATTGAGGGCCAGGTAATATAATGGAGGAGCATGGCTGAGAGTTCAGAGTGTTTTAGAATTATATAGTCAAAATTACTCGAGCAGTAGAAACATGGAACTAGTACAGAGATCCAAAGAAGGTTTCCAACAGGACACAAATCTTTGCCATGTGAAATTGTATTTTTAAGATAGTTGGAGGAAAAAGTAAACTGTGGGGGAGCTCCTCCCCAAACCCTCACATCCTTCTTCCCTCTGACCTTAGCCTCAGCATGTCACCCCAGCAGCAGAGAAGGTTGGTTAGAGAGAAGCTTGCACTCAGGGCAGAGGCTGCAAGTCATGAGTATTTACATGACACCAGAGGGGACGGGGGGCTTCAAATTTACAAGGGAAGAGTAGCTATGGGAAAAGAAAGAGATGGAGGTGATACTGGCATTTGGGAAAGGAGATATTAAAAGTCAGAGGGATTATAGGAAGGAGGGGGACAGAATAGCATTAGGAAGGACAAAGCACCTACAGGGCACTCAAATGGCAAGCCAATCCTGGAAGTCCCCAGAGGATGTATGGTTGGCTTGCATAGGCATCTCCATACTTCTCTACACCACTGGGATCAATTTCCTACCTAGGACTCTGCGTGGTTTGGGTTTGTCACTGGAACTGCACCAAAGTTGCTTAAATCTATTCAGAGTATGTGTGTGTTCTTCAGAGAGCAGGAGAAAGGCAGGCACTGGAGTAAGAAGAGTCTGATCTCACTCTCCCTGCTCCATCATTGGCCACATCCTTGCCTACAATGGCTACGATGACTACATTGGCTCCCTTCCTGGTAGGCTCCTCTGGGGAGGGAAGTCATCCACAGAAATCTCTACTCCAATGTGTTATGGGACTTGAGGAGACCACATTCCATTTTAAGGATTGAGTTTCCTCCAATATAAAATGAGGGACCTGGACCAACTAAGTTCAAAAGACCTATGTGAGGCTTCAGTTCTACCTTCAATTCTTGACAGAGCCCACTGCTCCCTTTTTCTACCTTTTCTGTTTTAGACTCATAGACTGCCAGAGGTGGAAATCCTATTATTTTCCCTATAGCAGATATGAGGTAAGACAATATGCCAAGATTGGGGGTGAGGGGGGAGAGAGAGAAACACTCCTAATCAAGGTGGATCAGCTACAAAATTTGTTGGGCCTAGTGTAAAATGAAAATGTAGGGCCCCTTGTTCAATAATGAAGAACTTCAAGAAGGCAACAACAGAGCATTAAGCCAAACACAGGGCTCTTCCGAGCACAGGGCCCAGTGTAACTGCACAAGTCACATGCCCATGAAGCAGTCTTGCTCCTGATGCAGTGCTCTTTCCTCTATTACATGCTGACTGCTCCTTTCTCCCCACTCCTAGCCTCTATTAGACTGTAAATAATAGAGAAATAAATGACATTTTTAAGAAATATTTATTTAGGCTGCTCTGGATCTTAGTTGTGGCACACGGGCTCTTCGTTGCTGCATGCAGGTTCTTTAGTTGTGGCATGTGAATTCTCATGCATGTGGGATCTAGTTCCCTGACCAGGGATCATAGCTGGGCTCCCTGCATTGGGAGCGCAGAGTCTTAGCCACTGGACCACCAGGGAAGTCCCAATAAATGACATTTTAAGTTTGAAAGACTATGACTTAATTCTTGAGGGGAAACTATTCAATCCCTGAAAAGAAAGCAAAGAAATAAATAAAGTTGAAGGATACCTCCTCCGTTTTTTACCTCTCCAAAGCTCTCTTCACTTCTAAGACATTGCAGAAAACAAGGTCAGAATCTGGAATTCAGTAGGTTGGAGATTTGCGGGTGAGAAAAATCACAAATTGGGCTTTCTGAGTAAAAGCCAGTATGCTAAAATAGGTGAGCAACAGAGACTACACCTCACCTCAAGGAACAGCTCTGGACAGTCCTTATTTCTTGATACTTGAATGGGTTACTGAGAAAGACCATCCAGATCCAACAAAACAAAGTTACATGAGGTCAGTACAAAGTCCCACTCTTAGGGGCATCACAGAACTCAATCGTATTGATGCATGGAAAAGGCCAGGGTATGAGAGGCTGGTAACATGATGCATGGTATGAGTCAAAGGTCTGATAAAGCTAAAGCTAAAGGCACCACATGCTGACCACATTGACAGAAGTATAAAGGCCAGGGCAAGAAAGGTAAAAATATATCCTATGCCAGTGTTGGGGGTAGAGTGCAGGGGGAAGGATGTTCTCTGTTTTAAGCCCTTCACTGTAAATAAGAAAGGGCAAAAAAGGGAAGGAGGGCTGTAGGTCAGGATGGAGAAATATCTCAAAACAGCACCACCTAAGGATTGGTTGAGGGAGGAAGGAGTTCTTCACCTGAAAAGAGCAAGTCAAGGAAGTCGTGGACGTGTTTGAAAGGCTGTCTGTTGTGTGGGAGCTGGATTCAGCATAGTCAGTGTGGCTCCAGAAATCAAAAGACTTGGGGGGGTGGAAGACAGGAAGACAGGATGAACCCCTGTTACTGGAAGTGATGGCAATCAGCACCTGTGCATGCTCTTGCAAATTGGAAGTTCTGCTGGGTGGGACCCCTGTGTTATCTTCCAAGTCCATGAACTCCTGGGAATCAAACACATGAAAAGATAGTGCATGTCTTGAGTCTTGAGGTGATATATTTCACAACTTAACTCAACATATTTCAAAGATTTCATAACTTCCAGGATGGTAAGGGGGAGGGGAAGCACCGGCATCTATAAAGAGTTACCTAGAAGAACACGGGTTAGACACTTTACAGATACCTTCCAGAGTGAAGAGGCGCCTGAGACACCGCTGCAGGTGCATGATAGGTACTAGGCTAGGACTAGGGCCAGGACAGAGTTTTGGCATAATACTAAGTCATCTTAAGGTTACCTAAAGCTGGCCTGGAATGAAAGAGTAGTGGCTGTTCTCCAAAGACATTTTCTTTGACCAATCGTGAGCATAGTTTAGCATCAGCAGCATCTTTTGGCTGTGATAAGAGAGGAAAAAAAAGAAGTTTTGTGGTTTTTTTCTAATGCAAAGCCTGGGCCTGTTGCCTTTTACAATCATATATATAGTGCTTTTGTCAAGCCAGTCTGATTCCTCGTTTATTTTCTTTGGATTACTCCACCCTGCTGTGGGAAAATTAACTCTTTGGCACGTCCACAGGTACACAACCCTGTAGACATCCACCCCCGACAGCATATCCTCGGGAGCCACACTGAGGCTACCAGGTTACAAGAAGGGCTTAAAGTCCAATTAGAGTCTAATGAGTTGTGCTAATTGAGATTATTCTTGCAAATTGGTTAAAATTCTAATGAGTTGGCCTTAAATGGAACCTCTAGTCGATGTTTACTCTGGCTCTACCCCAGCGAATTTGTAAGACAAATGCAATATCTCTGTCCTTGCCAGTCTCAGTGAAAATGGGGAATAACATTACTGGACACCAGAAAGTCACAAGCATTAATCATCATTTTAGGCTGCTAAAAATGCTGTCGGCTACTGATACAAAAACTGATACCAAACACAATGGATGTTTTCTAGGAAAGAAGCATCCACCATGTGCCAGGTACTGAGCTAGGGATGTCTAGAACTCAGGGAAAACATGATAAATACTTGCCTGATTTGATCAAAATTTCCAAAGATGATGATTTTGTGTTGGGGAGGGGGGATAAAGGGGTAGAGGGTGGTAGAGTTGTTCAACTATTCCTCCTATTTAGGTACCAAAATCTTTACAGCAAGACTTGAGATCCATTCACTCCAGATCACTAGCTACAGTAACACCTACAGGGAATTTTTTAATGGAGGACTTCAAAAAGGCAATGAAAAGATTATACAAAGCTGACGGAGTGAGCACTGTATACAGATTACAAATTAGGCGACTTTGTTATGAACATATGCATATACATTTTTATATGGTAGTAGCCCCCAATGGACAAAATATGAGCATCACTGAATCATGGCCTTTGGAGTCACAGACAAGGAATGAGTTAAGTGTCTTCTCCTCTATCCCCTCAACCTACAGGAGACACATGATCTCAAGCTTCATATTATGATTCCTTCCAAGGCTCTCTCACATGGATTGAGATCGATAGGATAAAGACAACTCTCTCCAAAGGAATTTGTCACTCTCCTGGAGGTTCAGCTTCCACTTCTCATACAGTTTAGAAAGGGATTTGGCTAATATCAACAGAACCAGATCTACGGTTGTTCAGGTGGTCTGGCAGAGGTACCCAGTACCTTGCTTTAGGAAGTGCACATATTATGTTTTTCTTCTCCTTGGGATTTTTGCTAAAATTCCAAGGAAACTGGAAGAATCACATTTAACATCCTGTCATACAAAATTATGTCCACCTTATTAGTCAGAGTTCTTGGTTGCAACCGAGTGAATCCCTCCATCAGATTTAAGCAGAAAAGAGCTTTACTGAAATAGTACACAGAACTTCTGGAGAAAGCCCTAGATCCCGTTTGGAGTCTACCCACCAGGAGCAACACTCAAATCATACTACTCAAGCACTCCAGTAAAGGTATCTCAGTCCCTGCAGCTGTGCATAAACACCGTGGCTTGCACCACCAATCTTGGGGCCTGGGCACAAAGAGTCAGCAACTGCTGACCCCCAAAACAGATGACACACCACCACTCTCACTAAAAAAGATGGAGGTCTTACAACAGCTGATTCTCAGATCACTCCAAATAAAATGAATTCTCACATGAATAGTTCTGGCTAATGGAGCATGTGGTCACATGCCTATGCACTGAAAATGCTGGCTTCTTCCTTGAGGAAGCAAAATTTATAATTAAGATATTCCCCAGATATGAGAACGGTATTCAAAGTTGCTGAGCATCACAAACAAGGCAAACTCCCTTCAGTACATCTTAACAAATGAGATACGTAGGGCCAGAAATTTTGGAAGTGGGGCCAGATTTCACCTCAAATTTTTTCCTGACGCAGACTTACTAGGATGGATCCTACTTTATCATTGCTAAGACAGTTTTAACAGCTCAGTCTCCCCTTGAAATGGACTTTCTTTTCAGTTACCTATTTTCTTATGGTTATCTCATTAAAAAATAATCCAGTATTCAGAGGAGATATCTATATAAACTTTCATGTAGCTTTGTATTCATCAAAAACAAAGCTCTGCTAACACAGATATGATCATTTTGCCTATACACCAATAATTATTATAATAACTAAATTGGAGTAAATGCAGTGAGAGAGAAGCACCATTTAAATGTTATAGGAGTTTGGAGGTGGGAGATCATCTAACTGAAGAAAGAACGGAAGGCTTCAAATAAGAAGTATCATCTGAAAGACAAGTGGAATTTCAACAGGAGAAGAAGATTAAGGGTATTCCAAGCAGAGGGAAAAGTGTGAACCAAATAAGAAGAAGCCAGTGGTGGATAAGGATGCCCAATGGAAAAAGAAAGCCTTTTTCCCATTTTATTAAAGGAATCTGAGACCTGGAGAGGTGAAATTATATACCAGAAGCCACACAATGAGGGTCTTCTAACTACAGTTCCAGAGGTCTTTCTCTTGCTGTACTATGTGTGGCCATGCAAAGGTCACAAGTGAACTTAATCTTCCATGTAGGTTACAGGCCAGACAAGGGGATCAGGTAATGTGGCCGTAAGCTCACAAAAAATTACCTGTAAGAATTCTAGGGGCTTCTAGGTTGGAGAGGCTTCTGTAGCACTTTGTAATTTTGGCAGAAAAAGAATCACTTTTATAAAATTGTATCTTTAAAAAAAGTAAACAGAAATATAATTTGGATGCAAAGCAATCGTTCAGAACAAAACCTAGTTATTAGATTCTTAATATAATTTGCTTGCATTCCAAGAATCACTCACACACAGAAATTCTACTTATGGCTCTTGAATAAAGAAATAACATTACTTGGTAAAGTTCTTTCAGCTTATGGTATACTTTTCCATCAATCACAGCAATGAAACTTATAACAATTCTGTGTGATACATATTATTATTATTATGCGTTACATATATGCTAAACTTTATGGTCAAGGACCTAAAAGTTGGCTTGTGCAAGGTCACCCAGATTATGAGGCCAAAATCATGGCACTGAAGCCTGTGGACTCCAAGTTTAATGTTTCTCTCACCACAACAGAGCTATGATGGACAGTGATACGAGCTATCTTGACCAACCTGTGGTCGATACCTGAAATGACTCAGCCCCCAGTGGAAGTCCATCAGGTTCCCGTGTCTCTCTGAGTTCTTTGACTTGGTTCCTGTAGCACTCACCCCAGTGGGTTCTGCTGCCCTACCCAGAGTGGTTTTCTCAATATCAGATGGAATGGCAAGGCACTTCAAAAAAATAATGTGTGAGCTGCCACATATCAAGAGAAATACAACTCGTATCATTGTGGTTATGAGGCTGAGAGGATGCCTGACAAGGCCCAAAGGAGATTGTTATCTTGGGCACTTCACAGGGTCCACAATCTGGCCCCTCCCCTCCTGGGCTCATAAATTCCTCCTGTCAAAGCCATGGATATGACTGGACCCAGAGCACTGACTCATTCTAACAATGCTCACAGAGACATTCATCAAATTCGCTGCCAAATCTGCTAATTCACAATGAGGAAACTCATTGTCAAGTGGATGGATGCTCATGTCAGCCTGACCAGCTGTGGACAGGCTACATGGAGAGCCAAGGGGTGGCAGTCTCTTTAGTGGGCCTAACCCCGATTAGAGTCAGAGAATTAACCTGATCTAAATGCTTATTGTTATTAGGCCAGGATAAAATGATGATGCTTCCAATTCACCATGGGGCAGACTTATCAGGAAGAAAGAGAAACTGAGGCCAGTCTGACAGGGCAATTCATTCCTGGGTCTGCTGAGATGGGCACCAGCCATCTCTGTGGATTTTCTTTTAGAAACATGCATCCTTTACCAATTCTTCTCCAACAGACACATTATGAATTGCATTTCTGCATGCCAAGTTTGGTTGTAGCCAGCATTAATTCTGGCCTGTGTGTCATTCTGATTCTTTAAAGAGATTTCACCCAACTCAATGCTAATACTTTTCGATGTTGATTTCTGAGCCCAATTCTCAGAGGGCAATCTGAGTCCCTTGTTTCCAAGTTTGTGGTAAGAGCACACTCATCACTGTCACGCCATGTCAGGGCACTCTGACTCATATATTCTGCTTTTGCAAATTAAAAAATGAATCTTAAAAAATTCTTATTAGAACACCAATACAAGCACAGTAAAGAAAAACTAGAAAAAACACATACACACAAAATATATATTTTTAAAAATCTCCTCTAATAAAAATCTCCTCTAATCTCATTGATTTAGAGATAACCACTCTTGATATTTTGGTGAACATTCTGCCAATTCTCTTTATGCACATATTTTAATAAAACAATATTTTGGAAGTTGTTTCTTCACTTAATATATTATGAGCATCTTTACTTGTTGAAAAATACAATTCTACAACATCATTTAAATGACTGCCTGGTATTTCATCCTATGAGGCATCAAAATTATTTAAGCAATCTTCAGGACTGGATATTTAGCCTGTTTCCAAATTCTTGCTTTTACAAGTACTACTACAATGAAAATCCTTATTTTTATAAAAAATTATTTTTTTAAAGTTTTAAATATATTAATAGTTTGTTTCAGAGTAATTTTAGGTTTACAGAAAAGTCACAAACACAGTACAGAGTTTCCATACATCCACACCCAGTTTTTCCTAACATTAACATCTTATATTACCAATGATATATTTGTCACAACTAAGAAACAAAATTTGTTATATTATTATTAACTAAATTCCATACTTTATTCAGACTTCAGTAGTTTTTCCACCAATGTCCTTTTTCTGTTCCAGGATCCAGTCCAACATACCTCAATGCATTTAGTATAGCTGAACTTTTATGCACACATTTATCACCTTCATTTATTCCTGGAAGTGGAAGAATAAACTCCTAGAAGTGCTGGGTCCAGGGGTACATACATTTTTAATTTTTTTTTATATGCATCACTGAATTGCCCACCAGAAATGTTGTACCAATGCACATTCCCTCAGCAACGTGTTAAAGTGCCCATATACATGGTGACAGCACTGTCCTTACAGCAGCTTTCAACATTATTATGATGATGTCACACCAAAATCAAATTATAAAAAAAAAACCTGATTAGAGTCAAGGGCCCCATCTCTCTGCTGATCTGGATTGGTCTAGAAAAGTTTGAGCATACATGCAGATTGGTGAGCTCCATATCCTTCAAGTAATCCTTTAAGTCTTACTTGATACAACTCTAAGGCTTGAGTAGATATTAAGAAGTGGTGAGCCTGGCAAGTGCCCCATGGAGCTCTTCATATTGTCAAGAAAGCAATTGTCTTTACTACATCTCCATAGAAACTTGAGCTGGGAGAAGGATCAGTGTGCTATAATACATCAGCTTTCAAACATATTTAAAACTTTTTTTAAATTGAAGTATAATTGATTTACAATGTTGTATCAATCTCTGCTGTACAGCAAAGTGACTCAGTTATACACATATATACATTCTTTTTTTATATTCTTTTCTATTATGGCTTATCACAGGATATTGAATATAGTTCCCTGTGCTATACATTAGGACCTTGTTGTTTAGCCATTCTAAATGTAATAGTTTGCATCTACCAACCCCAAATTCCCAGTCCATCCCTCTCCCTCCCCCCTGCCACTTTGGCAACCACAAGTGTGTTCTCTATGTTTATGAGTCTGTCAAACATACTTTTAAACCACAACCCTCATTCAGAAACACACTTTGCAAACACTGAAAAATTATTACCTTACTATGAGCAATGCCTGCTGAAACTTTCCATGCTATTATATTCTATTTCAATGTATAAACTGGCAGGCACTGAGACTGGCTGTTTAGTTTGGTAGCCAATAACCACATATATATTGAGAACTTGAAATGTAGCTAGTCTGAATTGAGGTGTGTCAGTGTAAAACAAACGCCAGATTTTGAAAACTTAGGACAAAAAATGAATGTGCAATATCTCATTAATAATTTTATATTACATGTCAAAATAATATTTTAATATAATGGATTAAATAAAATTTATTATTAAAGTTAACTTCAACTGCTTTTATCATGTGGCTAATAGAAATTTTTAAATTATTAAGTGACTTGCATTATATTTCTACTGGACAACAGTACACTAAACTAATTGTATCATCTGCTAATGGGTTGCAACCCACATTCTAAAAACACTGCCCTAGTGGGCTCTGGGTTCCTAACCAGGAAATATGTCATGCTCTACATACATATCCACCCAGTCCACTTACCTGAGAGCCACGTGCCTAGGGACTGAGCCAGAATTTTCCATAAAAAATGTCTTTTAGTCTTCTCCAACATTCAGGAGAATGGATGGCCTATGTTCAAATATTTACTCCATACACCATGATGTAAAATATCAATAGTTGAGAATTCAATAAACATTTCTGAAAAAAATTCAGACTTGTCATCAATATATTTTGAGGGTTTAAACACCTCCTTCAGAAAAATGTGATACCTAAGAATATATGTTTCAGTGATTGTGAGTTCCTCACACAGCCACTGTTAAGCTGTTTTGTTGTCATTATTTACAACTTCACACCATTTTGCGTTCTACAGTAGGATTATCATACGGATGATCAGTAGATGTAAAAACAGCTCACTAACTGGCTAATGGGAAAAGATACTACCTTTGGGATATGTTCACTTTAAGATCTAAAAGCAGAATGTTGCTTTTTCTGATTTTTAACTATATATCATTTAATCTCTAGAAATTTGCATAACTCATAAATTCTATTTAATAATGCTCTAATTATACAGTTGCAAGTAGAGTGGAAAATAAACTTTATTAATAATAATATAATAAATACTGGAAATTTGCGAAGAGAATACATATCAGGTGCTCTTATTACACACACAAAAAAATGGTAATTATAAGAGAAGACATTTAATTAGCTTCACCGTAGTAATAATTTCACTACGTGTATGTATATCAGATCATCATGTTGTACACCTTAAATACACATAATTTTTATTTTTGTTAATTTTAGGAGTATACCTTATATAAGCACTGTTACATCAGTAATATAAAATGTTTTGTCTTTTATTTTTATAACCTCTTTATAAACTAAAAAGGAACACATATTATACAGAGACATTGAAATGACACGTACAGTATTTGTTCAGTTACTCTTACCTAAGAGATAGTCAGGTTCTTACTAGTTTAAAATCTATTTCTAAGCCTATTACAGTATTAGAACCCAAGAGGCAATGAGAAAATCTCATGACAGGCCTCACATCCTCTCACGTTCTGGGAGGATCACAGGGCCAACACCCAGATTCAGCACAAGTCAAGTCTTTGCCTGCATAGTCTATGTGGATAGAGGCAAAGTCTCAAGGGCACCATGGTAGAGCCATTTCTCCACACCTCTAGCCCCCAATCTTTCATGTATCTAGCTAAAAATTCTTTTTAGGTATTGTTTGTGGTAGGCAGAATAGTGCCCCTTGCCAAATTTACCCATGTCCTAATCCGTAGAACCTATGAATGTTACTTTATATGCCAAAAGAGACTTTGCAGGTATGACTAAAATTAAGGCTTTTGAGATGGGGAGATTACCATGGGTTACCCATGTGGACCCAATGTAATCACAGGGATCCTTGTAAGAGAAAGAGGGAGGCAGGAGTCAGAGAAAGAGATGTGAAGATGGAAGCAGAGGTCAGAGTGATATAGGACCATGACCTGAGGACTGGAGGCAATCTCTAGAAGCTGGAAAGATAAGGAAATGAATTCTTCCCTCCAGCCTCCGGAAGAAATATAGCCCTGTGGACACCCTGATTTTAGCCTAGTGAGACCCATTTCAGATGCCTGACCTCTACAGCTGTAAGATAAAATACTTGTGTTGTTTTAAGATACTAAGTTTCTGGTAATCTGTGATAAAAAGAAATGTTCACATATTGAGGTATGGGGAAGTCATTTGGGCTTACACATGAGTTAACTTGCATTTTATGCTAAGTAAAATAGCCTGTTTGTGGCCTATCAAACATACATTGTACATCTGCTTTAATTATTAAAGAAGAGTGTGCATTGACCAGAAGTAAAGAATGTCCATGCTAAAAATAAATATTAAATGCCTCCCTTCCTGGGACGCCAATGCTGGTACTCCTTCAATACAAAAACTCCCTTCCCAGGTACCAAGGCCATACTGACTAGCTGTGCACGTGCTGATCTGTTTTTCTTTAACCTTGAAGGAATGTATCCCTGAATTGCTTGATGTTCTTTGTTCTCACAAGACATAAAACTGTACTGAAAAAAAATCTATTTCTATGTCTCTGAAATGAAACTAATGATTCAGCATATAATTAGATATATCACTAGACGCCCTGCTGCTCTACAATAAACACCGTCAATATCATCAAGCAGTTAACTTGATGAGCATAAACATATTAACTTTATTAATGTGCTTATTAACCTTATTAATAATATTGTTAACCACTCTCTCTTACAGATATTTTATGCTATTGACTAAATGCTTCTTTTTTATTATTAAAATTTTGCTTAATTGTGTAGGTAACACAGGCTCATGTAACTACATAAATGATCTAGAGATATGTAGTATAATGATTGAATATTACACATGGAGAGGCACATTGCAACAATCCAGTAATGACACACTTCAGCAGATGCAAGCAGATCTCTCCTGGGTTATAAGTTCTTGGAGGAAGTGGGCACCATTTGTTTTTTAAATAAAACTAAAATTTTAATATGCATGTTATGAAACTCAAATGTTTCCTAAATTTTATCATTTCTGTCATTTCTACATGTTATATAATTTTTCTAACCCCACTTCTAATTCATTAATATTCATAAATGGAACTAGCTTTTTATAACTTAAATTATTTTGTATAAGGCATACATGTATACATCCCCCTAGACAGTAAGCTCCAAAGCTCCAAAAGATCTTATCTTTCTCCCCTCCTCAGCACAGCACCTTGCATAGAAAAGGCACTCAGTCAGTATCGCCTGACCCTAGAGACTCTGGAATGAAGGGCTGTGTTCTGTGTCTTCCCTCACTGGCTTTTGCTTCCATTTCAGGTGTTCTTGGGTGTGTTTATGATTGTAAAGGGCTCTATCACATCCCAATATCATCCCATGAAGGCGTATCCCAACCATCGCTTTCAATTTTCAGTCAGCGAATGAAGTAATTTCTACATGCTGGGCACTGTACTGTGAATGAGGGAGAAAACAGAGATGAATCAGGCATGCTGTCTGCCTCCATGGGACTCACAGATACTTAAGTAAGAGAGAGGATGAAGGAGGTGAGCACAGACCCCATGCTCTGTGGTGAGAACTAACAGAGCCAGGAGACAGGGCATTATTTAAAGGAGCAGAAGCTGTGAGAATTGGCTGGAAAATGAGTGAAAGAGGGAGAGCTTCAAGACGGTGAAAGAGTAAGAGTCGGAGATGACCTTACTCCCCACAAATACATCAGAAATACATCTACATGTGGAACAACTCCTAAAGAACACATACTGAACGCTGGCAGAAGACCTCAGACATCCCAAAAGGCAAGAAACTCCCCAATGTACCTGGGTAGGGCAAAAGAAAAAAGAAAAAACAGAGACAAAAGAATAGGTATGGGACCGGCACCACTGGGAGGGAGCTGCGAAGGAGGAAATGTTTCCATACACTAGGAAGCCCCTTCACTGGTGGAAACGGGGAGTGGCGGGGGGGAAACTTCGGAACCACAGAGGAGACCGCAGCAACAGGGGTGCGGAGGGCAAAGCGGAGAGATTCCCGCACAGAGGATCGGTGCCGACCGGCACTCACCAGCCTGAGAGGCTTGTCTGCTCACCTGCCGGGGTGGAAGGGGCCTGGTAGCTGAGGCTCGGACTTTGGTCAGATCCCAGGGAGAGGACTGAGGCTGGCTGCATGAACACAGCATGAAGGTGGCTAGTGCACTACAGCTAGCCAGGAGGGAGTCCAGGGAAAAGTCTGGAGCTGTCGAAGAGGCAAGAAACTTTTTCTTGCCTCTTTGTTTCCTGGTGCGCGAAGAGAGAGGATTAAGAGCACCACTTAAAGGAGCTCCAGAGATGGGCGCGAGCCTCGGCTATCAGCGTGGACCCCAAAGACGGGCATGAGACGCTAAGGCCGCTGCTGCAGCCAACAAGAAGCTTGTGTGAAAGCACAGGTCACTATCTATACCTCCCCTCCCACGAGCCTGTGCAGCCCGGCACTGCTAGGGTCCCGTGATCCAGGGACAACTTTCCCCAGAGAACACACGGCATGCCACAGGCTGGTGCAACGTCACGACAGCCTCTGCCACTGCAGGCTCACCACACATTGCATACCCCTTCCTCTCCCCCGGCCTGAGTGAGCCAGAGCCCCTGAATCAGCTGCTCCTTTAACCCCATTATGCCCGAGGGAAGAACAGGTGCCCTCAGGCGACCTACACGCAGAGGCGGGTCCAAATCCAAAGCTGAACCCCGGGAGCTGTGAGAACAAAGAAGAGAAAGGTAAATCTCTCCCAGCAGCCTCAGGAGCAGCAAATTAAATTTCCACAATCAATTTGATGTACCCTGCATCATGAATAAACAATGAATCATCGAAAATTGAGGAGGTGGACTTTGGGAGCAATGATATATATATTTTTTTCCCTTTGTCACTTTTTGTGAGTGTGTATGTGTATGCTTCTGTGTGTGATTTTGGCGGTATAGCTTTGCTTCTACCATTTCTCCAAGGGTCCTGTCTGGTATTTTTTTTGTTTTTACTACTTAAAATTTTTTTTCTTAATTATTTTTTATTTTAATAACTTTATTTTATTTTACTTTACCATCTTCCTTCTTTCTTTCTTTTTTTACTCCCTTTTATTCTGAGATGTGTGGAGGACAGGCTCTTAGTGCCCCAGCAAGGTGTCAGGGCTGTGCCACTAAGGTGGGAGAACCAAGCTCAGGACACTGGTCCATAACAGACCTCCCAGCTCGAAGTAATATCAAAAGGCGAAAATCTCCCAGGGGTCTCCATATCAACGCCAAGACCCAGCTCCATTCAACGAAGAGCAAGCTACAGTGCTGGAAACCCCATGCCAAACAACTAGCAAGACAGGAACAAAGACCCATCCTTCAGCAAACAGGCTTCCTAAAATCATAATAAGGCCACAGACACCCCAAAACACACCACCAGACATGGAACTGCCACAAGAAAGACAAGATCCAGTCTCATCCACCAGAAGACAGGCACTGGTCCCCTCCACCAGGAAGCCTACACAACCCACTGAACCAACCTGAGCCACTGGGGACAGAAACCAAAAACAATGGGAACAACAAACATGCAACCTGTGAAAAGGAGACCCCAAACACAGTAACTTAATCAAAATGAGAAGACAGAAAAACACACAGCACATGATGGAGCAAGGTAAAAACCCACCAGACCTAACAGATGAAGAGTAAATAGGCAGTCTACCCGAAAAAGAATTAAGAATAATAATAGTAAAGATTATCCAGACTCTTGGAAATAGAATGGAGAAACTACAAGAAACATTTAACAAGGTACTAGAAGAACTAAAGAACAAAGGAACAGTGATGAACAGCACAATAAATGAAACTAAAAATTTTCTAAAAGGGATCAATAGCAAAATAACTAAGGCAGAATAACGGATAAGTGACCCGGAAGACAAAATACTGGAAATAATTACTGCAGAGCATAATAAAGAATAAAGAATGAAGAGAATTGAGGACAGTCTCAGAGATTTCTGAGACAACATTAAACGCACCAACATTTGAATTATAGGGGTTGCAGAAGAAGAAAAGAAAAAGAAAGGGACTGAGAAATTACTTGAAGAGATTATAGTTGAAAATTTCCCTAATATGGGAAAGGAAATAGATAATCAAGGCCAGAAAGCATAGAGAGTCCCATGCAGGATAAATCCAGGGAGAAACATGGCAAGACACATATTAATCAAACTATCAAAAATTAAGTACAAAGAACACATATTAAAAGCAGCAAGGGAAAACCAACAAAAAACACATAAGGGAATCTCCATAAGGTTAACAACTGATCTTTCAGCAGAAACTCTGCAGACAGAAGGGAGTGGCAGGACATATTTAAAGTGATGAAGGACAAAAACCTAAAACCAAGATTACTCTACCCAGCAAGGATCTCATTAAGATTTGACAGAGAAATTAAAAGCTTTACAGACAAGCAAAAGCTAAGAGAATTCAGCACCACCATACCAGCTTTACAACAAATGCTAAAGGAACTTCTCTAGGCAGGAAACACAAAAGAAGGAAAAGACGTACAATAATAAACCAACAACAATTAAGAAAATGGGAATAGGAACATACATATCGATAATTACCTTAATTGTAAATGGATTAAACGCTCCAACCAGAAGACATAGATTGCCTGAATGGATACAAAAACAAGACCCATATATATGCTGCTTACAAGAGACCCACTTCAGACCTAGGAACACATACAGAATGAAAGTGAGTGGATGGAAAAAGATATTCCATGCAAATGGACATCAAAAGAAAGCTGGAGTAGCAATTTTCATATCAGAGAAAATAGACTTTAAAAAAAAGACTATTACAAGCAACAAAGAAAGAGACTACATAATGAGCAAGGGATCAATACAAGAAGAAGATATAACAATTGTAAATATTTATGCACCCAACTTAGAAGCACCTCAATACCTAAGGCAAATACTAACAGCCATAAAACGGGAAATCGACAGTAACACAATCATAGTAGGGAACTTTAACACCCCACTTTCACCAATGGACAGTTCATCCAAAATGAAAATAAATATGGAAACATAAGCTTTAAATGATACATTAAACAAGATGCACTTAATTGATATTTGTAGGACTCTGCATCCAAAAACAACAGACTACACATTATTCTCAAGTGCTCACGGAACATTCTCCAGGATAAATCATATCTAGGGACACAAATCAAGCTTTGGTAAACAGAAGAAAATTAAAATCGTATCAAGTATCTTTTCCAACCACAATGCTATGAGACTAGATATCAATTACAGGAAAAAATCTGTAAGAAATACAAACACATGGTGGCTAAACAACACACTACTTATTAAGCAAGAGATCACTGAAGAAATCAAAGTGAAATCAGAAAATACCTAGGAATAAAAGACAATGAAAACACGATGACCCAAAACCTATGGGTTGCAGCAAAAGCAGTACTAAGAGGAAAGTTTATAGCAATACAATCCTACCTTAAGAAACAAGAAACACCTCAAATAAACAACCTAACCTTAAACCTAAAGCAATTAGAGAAAGAAGAACAAAACCCCACAAAGTTAGCAGAAGGAAAGATATCATAAAGATCAGATCAAAAATAAATGAAAAAGAAATGAAGGAAACAACAGCAAAGATCAATAAAACTAAAAGATGGTTCTTTGAGAAGATAAACATGATAAACCATTAGCCAGACTCATCAAGAAAAAAAGGGAGAAGACTCAAATCAACAGAATTAGAAATGAAAAAGGAGAGGTAACAACTGACACTGCAGAAATAAAAGAGATCATGAGAGATTACTACAAGCAACTCTATGCCAATAAAATGGACAATCTGGAAGAAATGGACAAATTCTTAGAAATGCACAACCTGCCAAGACTGAATCAGGAAGAAATAGAAAATACGAACAGGCCATTCATAAGCAGTGAAATTGAAACCATGATTAAAAATCTTCCAACAAATAAAAGCCCAGGACCAGATGGCTTCACAGGCGAATTCTATCAAACATTTAGAGAAGAGCTAAGACCTATCCTTCTCAAACTCTTCCAAAATATAGCAGAGAGGGGAACACTCCCAAATTCCTTCTACGAGGCCACCATCACCTTGATACCAAAACCAGACAAGGATGTCACAAAGAAAAAAAACTACAGGCCAATATCACTGATGAACATAGATGCAAAAATCCTCAACAAAATACTAGCAAACAGAATCCAACAGCACATTAAATGGATCATACACCATGATCAAGTGGGGTTTATTCCAGGAATGCAAGGGTTCTTCAATATATGCAAATCTATCAATATGATGAACCATATTAACAAATTGAAGGAGAAAAACCATATGATCATCTCAGTAGATGCAGAGAAAACTTTCGACAGAATCCAACACCCATTTATGATAAAAACCCTGCAGAAAGTAGGCATAGAGGGAACTTTCCTCAACATAATAAAGGCCATATATGACAAGCCCACAGCAAACATCATCCTCAATGGTGAAAAACTGAAAACATTTCCACTAAGATCAGGAACAAGACAAGGTTGCCCACTCTCACCACTCTTATTCAACATAGTTTTGGAAGTTTTAGCCACAGCAAT
Source organism: Pseudorca crassidens (assembly GCF_039906515.1). Classification (NCBI taxonomy): domain Eukaryota; kingdom Metazoa; phylum Chordata; class Mammalia; order Artiodactyla; family Delphinidae; genus Pseudorca; species Pseudorca crassidens. The sequence goes on from NC_090317.1 coordinate 81,337,306, forward strand.
CAGAGAAGAAAAGGAAATAAAAGGAATCCAAATCGGAAAACAAGAAGTAAAGCTGTCACTATTTGCACATGACATGATACTATACATAGAGATCCTAAAGATGCTACCAGAAAACTACTAGAGCTAATCAATGAATTTGGTAAAGTGGCAGGATACAAAATTAATGCACAGAAATCTCTGGCATTCCTATACACTAATGATGAAAAATCTGAAAGTGAAATCAAGAAAACACTCCCATTTACCATTGCAACAAAAAGAATAAAATACCTAGGAATAAACCTACATAAGGAGACAAAAGACCTGTATGCAGAAAATTATAAGACACTGATGAAAGAAATTAAAGATGATACAAATAGATGGAGACATATACCATGTTCTTGGATTGGAAGAATCAACATTGTGAAAATGACTCTACTACCCAAAGCAATCTATAGATTCAATGCGATCCCTATCAAACTACCACTGTCATTTTTCACAGAACTAGAACAAAAACTTTCACAATTTGTATGGAAATACAAAAGACCCCGAATAGTCAAAGCAATCTTGAGAACGAAAAACGGAGCTGGAGGAATCAGGCTACGTGATATCATACTATACTACAAAGCTCCAGTAATGAAGACAATATGGTACTGGCACAAAAACAGAAATATAGACCCCTGGAACAGGATAGAAAGCCCAGAGATAAACCGACCCACATATGGTCACCTTATCTTTGATAAAGGAGGCAAGAATATACAGTGGAGAAAAAACAGCCCCTTCAATAAGTGGTGCTGGGCAAACTGGACAGCTACATGTATAAGAATGAAAATAGAACACTCCTTAACACCATATACAAAAATAAGCTCAAAATGGATTAAAGACATAAATGTAAGGCCAGACACCATCAAACTCATAGATAAAAACGTAGGCCAAACACTCTATGACAGAAATCACAGCAAGATCCTTTTTGAACCATGTCCTAGAAAAATGGAATTAAAAACAAAAATAAACAAATGGGACCTAATGAAAGTTAAAAGCTTTTGCACAGCAAAGGAAACCATAAAAAAACCCCAGAAGACAACCCTCAGAATGGGAGAAAAAATTTGCAAATGAAGCAACTGACAAAGGATTAATCTCCAAAATTTACAAGCACCTCATGCAGCTCAATAACAAAAAAACAAACAGCCTAATCCAAATATGGGCAGAAGACCTAAATATACATTCATCTAAAGAATTATACAGATTGTCAACAGACACATGAAAGAATGCTCAACATCATTAATCATTAGAGAAATGAAAATCAAAGCTACAATGAGATATAATCTCACAGTGGTCAGAATGGCCATCATCAAATAATCTAGAAACTTTAAATGCTGGAGAGGGTGTGGAGAAAAGGGAACACTCTTGCACTGTTTGTGGGAATGTAAATTGATACAGCTAGTATGGAGAACAGTATGGAGCTTCCTTAAAAAACTAAAAATAGAACTATGACATGACCCAGCAATCCCACTACTGGACATAAACCCTGAGAAAACCATAATTCAAAAAGTGTCATGTACCACAATGTTCCTTGCAGCTCTATTTACAATAGCCAGGACATGGAAGCAACCTAAGTGTCCATTGACAGATGAATGGATAAAGAAGATGTGGCACATATATACAATAGAATATTACTCAGACATAAAAAGAAATGAAATTGAGTTATTTCTAGTGAGGTGGATGGACCTAGAGACTGTCATACAGAGTGAAGTAAGTCATAAAGTGAAAAATAAATACAGTATGGTCACACACACACACACACACACACACACACACACACACATATATATATATGGAATGTAAAAAAAAATTGATCTGAAGAACCTAGGGGCAGGACAGGAATAAAGGCGGAGACGTAGAGAATGGACTTGAGGACACGGGCTGGGGGAAGGGTGAGATGGGATGAAGTGAGACAGTATCATGTACTTATATATACTACCAAATGTAAAATAGATAGCAAGTGGGAAGCAGCCACATAGCACAGGGAGATCAGCTCAGTGCTTTGTGATCACCTAGAGCAGTGGGATAGTGAGTGTGGGAGGGAGACCCAAGAGGGAGGAGATATGGGGATGTATGTATATGTATAGCTGATTCACTTTGTTATAAAGCAGAAACTAACACACCATTGTAAAGCAATTATACTCCAATAAAGATGTAAAAAAATAAAAAAGACATATGCACCCCAATGTTCATTGCAGCACTATTTACAATAGCCAGGTCATGGACATCGACAGCCAAATGGATGAAGAAAATGTGGTACATATACCCAATGGAATATTACTCAGCCATAAAAAGGAACAAAATTGGTCATTTGTAGAGCTGTAGATGGACTTAAGAGACTGCCACACAGAGTGAAGTATTCAAAAAAAAGAAAAACAAATATCATATATTAACACATATATGTGGAATTTAGAAAAATGGCATAGATGATCTTATTTGGAAAGCGGAAATAGAGACACAGATGTAGAGATCAAACATATAGATAGGTGTCCAGTGGGAAAGCAGGGGTGGGATGAATTGGGATATGGGGATTGACATATATACACTACTGATACTATGTATAAAATAGAAAACTAATGAGAACCTACTTTATAGCACAGAGAACTCTGCTCAATACTCTGTGGTGACATAAATGGGAAGGAATTCCAAGAAAGAGGGGATATATGTGTACATATAGCTGATTTTCTTTGCTTCACAGTAGAAACTAACACAACATTGTAAAGTAACTATACTCCAATAAAAAAATATTTTTTTAAAAAAAGCCTATGTTCTGTTAGTATTTGGGGAAGTGGAATAATTCTGGAAATTATGACATATGAAAAAGAGGTGAAGGAAGTAAGCCTGAAGAAGACTAAAGGAAGATATAATAACTCTTAGTAATAAGAACAATAACCTCAGTTAGGTTACTATTTTGGTGTATGGTATGTGTCAGACACAGTAATAGCTTTACAAACCTTACAAACATCTCATTTATTTCCCCACAAGTCACCTATGAAAGAGGTCTGTTTACTATCCTCATCCCCGCCTCAAAGAGGTAAAGGAAGCTAGTTAAGATCACAGAGCTTATCAGTGGCAAAGCCAGTGTTCAAAGCTGGTCTGCCTACTGCCAAAGTACAATCCCTTCATACTGTAGCATCCTAACCCACATCCTGACTTTACAATTGTTGTTTTTGGCCTCTGCTTCGTAATTAGCCATCTATGTGGCCTTAGACAAGTCATTTCCCCTCTATCTGGATTCTTGACCAGTCCTTTCTTAAAACCCTTTCTTAACCTATATATCAAATCATCACAAATTTTACTCCTTCTACCTCCTCAGGATGTCTCAAATATGACCACTCCTGTCCATCTCCATTACCAAAACCCTAGCCCAAGCCAACTTTATCTCTCACCTGAACTTGTGCAGTAAGTTCTTAATTCATGACTAGTGTCTTCACACCCACTCAGACGGGGCCTGCAATCCAATATTCCAATATTTGCAGGACAGCCAGATTAGACTTAAAAACACAAGCGTATCATGGCTCCCCATTTCTTTCTAGGATAAAGATCAAATCCTTAACATGGCACACAGGGCCTCTGCCCCACACTCCAGTTTCATCCCATCTCTCTCCCGATTTTGCACTGAGCTCCAGCCTTTCAGTTTCTCAAAATTCTCTCCTTCCTCATAGCCTTTGCAGATACTGTTGTGCAGCCTGAAAGGCTCCTCTCTCCCCTCATCAACTCCCAACATTTTGACCATCTCAGGGATTGTGGGTGCCTTCCCTGACCCCCAGATCAGCTAGGCCTGCATTAGATATACTCGCCATCTACTCTTTTTCCCCCATAGTATTTAACAATGTGTTGATAAATGACATATTGCTGTGACAATTTAACCAGTATCTGTCTAACTTCCTTATAGACTGCAACCTCCACGACAGCAGAGTCAAGTTAAACTATTGTCGCTCTGTCTCCAGCACATGGTATAGGGCTTGTCAAAGAGGAAGAGCACAATAAATATTTGTTAATTAATGTTGAAAGTGTTTGCCAGTTTACTCACCTGAACAATGAAGGGATTCAACCATGTGAGCTCTAAGTTCCATCTAGCCAGAACAGCCAAATCCTTAGGACACTAAATCATTCCATGTTGTTCTGGAAGTCCTAACCAGACCAAGAAGGAGGTAGATGTAGCTCAGGAGAGGAAAGTACTTTCTAATAAGAGGGACAGCCCAGCAATGGAAGCAGTTTCCCCACAGAGTAACGGAACTAATCAATTAACTGTTACTTGACCCTTTGCCAGGGGTGCTGTAGTAATAATTCCTGTGTCCTGGGAGAATGAGAATAAATGACCTCAACATCCCTTTCAACTGACAGTCTGTGAATTTGTATCTGTGTGAAATAACCAGACCCAACTCTAAATTCCAAGCAGGTGATAAGATAGTAAGAACTTTTATGCAAGATCCACATATATTAAAATGAGATTTTAATCTCAAAGGGCATTGACAGATTCTATTTCAATATATATTGAACTAACTTGGGCACTTGGTAAAAATACAAATTCTCAGACTCCCAGTCTAGAGATTCTTTATTTTTTTCATTTATACTTTTTATTTTATTATTTTACATCTTTATGGTAGTATAATTGCTTTACAATGGTGTGTTAGTTTCTGCTTTATAACAAAGTGAATCAGTTATACATATACATATGTTCCCATATCTCTTCCCTCTTGCATCTCCCTCCCTCCCACCCTCCCTACCCACCCTTCCAGGCGGTCACAAAGCACCGTGCTGGTCTCCCTGTGCTATGCGGCTGCTTCCCACTAGGTTTCTACCTAACATTTGGTAGTGTATATATGTCCAAGCCTCTCTCTCGCTTTGTTACAGCTTACCCTTCCCCCTCCCCATATCCTCAAGTCCATTCTCTAGTAGGTCTGTGACTTTATTCCTGTCTTAACCCTAGGTTCTTAATGACATTTTTCCCTTAAATTCCATATATATTGGCTAGCATATGGTATTTGTCTTTCTCTTTCTGACTTCACTCTGTATGACACACTCTAGGTCTACCCAATTCATTACAAATAGCTCATTTTCGTTTTTTTATGGCTGAGTAATATTCCATTGTATATATGTGCCACATATTCTTTATCCATTCATCCGGTGATGGACACTTAGGTTGATTCCATCTCCTGGCTATTGTAAATAGAGCTGCAATGAACATTTTGCTACATGATTCATTTTAAATTATGGTTTTCTCAGGGTATATGCCCAGTAGTGGGATTGCTGGGTCATATGGTAGTTCTATTTGTAGTTTTTTAAGGAACCTCCATACTGTTCTCCATAGTGGCTGTACCAGTTCACATTCCCACCAGCAGGGCAAGAGTGTTCCCTTTTCTCCACAGCCTCTCCAGCATTTATTGTTTCTAGATTTTTTGATGATGGCCATTCTTACTGGTGTGAGATGATATCTCATTGTAGTTTTGATTTGCATTTCTCTAATGATTAATGATGTTGAGCATTCTTTCATGTGTTTGTTGGCAGTCTGTATATCTTCTTTGGAGAAATGCCTATTTAGGTCTTCTGCCCATTTTTGGATTGGGTTGTTTGTTTTTTTGTTACTGAGCTGCATGAGCTGCTTATAAATTTTGGAGATTAATCCTTTGTCAGTTGCTTCATTTGCAAATATTTTCTCCCATTCTGAGGGTTGTCTTTTGGTCTTGTTTATGGTTTCCTTTGCTGTGCAAAAGCTTTGAAGTTTCATTAGGTCCCATTTGTTTATTTTTGTTTTTATTTCCATTTCTCTAGGACGTGGGTCAAAAAGGATCTTGCTGTCATTTATGTCGGAGTGTTCTGCCTATGTTTTCCTCTAAGAGTTTGATAGTTTCTGGCCTTACATTTAGGTCTTTAATCCATTTTGAGCTTATTCTTGTGTATGGTGTTAGGGAGTGATCTAATCTCATACTTTTACTTGTACCTGTCCAGTATACCCAGCACAACTTACTGAAGAGGCTGTCCTTTCTCCACTGTATATTCCTGCCTCCGTTATCAAATATAAGTTGAACATATGTGTGTGGGTTTATCTCTGGGCTTTCTATCCTGTTCCATTGATCTATCTTTCTGTTTTTGTGCCAATACCATACTGTCTTCATTACTTTAGCTTTGTAATATAGTCTGAAGTCAGGGAGCCTGATTCCTCCAGCTCCGTTTTTCGTTCTCAAGATTGCTTTGGCTATTCGGGGTCTTTTGTGTTTCCATACAAATTGTGATATTTTTTGTTCTATTTCTGTGAAAAATGACAGGGGTAGTTTGATAGGGATTGCATTGAATCTGTAGATTGCTTTGGGTAGTATAGCCATTTTCACAATGTTGATTCTTCCAATCCAAGAACATGGTATATGTCTCCATCTATTTGTATCATCTTTAATTTCTTTAATAAGTGTCCTATAATTTTCTGCATACAGGTCTTCTGTCTCCTCAGGTAGGTTTATTCCTAGATATTTTATTCTTTTTGTTGCAATGGTAAATGGGAGTGTTTTCTTGATTTCACTTTCAGATTTTTCATCATTAGTGTATAGGAATGCCAGAGATTTCAGTGCATTAATTTTATATCCTGCTACTTTACCAAATTCATTGATTAGCTCTAGTAGTTTTCTGGTACCATCTTTAGGATTCTCTATGTATAGTATCATGTCATCTGCAAACAGTGACAGCTTTACTTCTTCTTTTCCGATTTGGATTCCTTTTATTTCCTTTTCTTCTCTGATTGCTGTGGCTAAAACTTCCAAAACTATGCTGAATAAGAGTGGTGAGAGTGGGCAATCTTGTCTTGTTCCTGATCTTAGTGGAAATGTTTTCAGGTTTTCACCATTGAGGACGATGTCGGATGTGTGTTTGTCATATATGGCCATTATTATGTTGAGGAAAGTTCCCTCTACACCTACTTTCTGGAGGGTTTTTATCATAAATGGATGTTGAATTCTGTTGAAAGTTTTCTCTGCATCTATTGAGATGATCATATGGTTTTTCTCCTTCAATCTGTTAATACAGTGTATCATGTTGATTGATTTGTGTGTATTGAAGATTCCTTGCATTCCTGGAATAAACCCCACTTGATCATGGTGTATGGTCCTTTTAATGTGCAGTTTTATTCTGTTTGCTAGTATTTTGTTGACGATATTTGCATCTATGTTCATCAGTGATATTGGCCTGTAGTTTTCTTTCTTTGTGGCATCTTTGTCTGGTTTTGGTATCAACGTGATGGTGGCCTCATAGAATGAGTTTGGGATTTTTCCTCCCTCTGCTATATTTTGGAAGAGCTTGAGAAGGAAAGGTGTTAGCTCTTCTTTAAATGCTTGATAGAATTTGCCTGTGAAGCCATCTGGTCCTTGGATTTTAATTGTTGGAAGATTTTTAATCACAGATTCAATTTCAGTGCTTGTGATTTGTCAGTTCATATTTTCTATTTCCTCGTGATTCAGTCTTGGCAGGTTGTGCATGTCTAAGAACTTCTCCATTTCTTCCATGTTGTCCATTTTATTGGCATAGAGTTGCTTGTAGCAATCTCTCATGATCTTTTGTATTTCTGCAATGTCAGTTGTTACTTCTCCTATTTCATTTCTAATTCTATTGATTAGAGTCTTCTCTCTTTTCTTCTTGATTAGTCTGGCTAATGGTTTATCAATTTGTTTATCTTCTCAAAGAAGCAGCTTTTTGTTTTACTGATATTTGCTATCGTTTCCTTCATTTCTTGTTCATTTATTTCTGATCTATTTTTTTATGATTTCTTTACTTCTGGTAACCTTGAGGGTTTTTTCCTTCTTCTTTCTCTAATTGCTTTAGGCGCAAGGTTAGGTTTTGTATTCAAGATGTTTCCTCTTTCTTGAGGTAGAGTTGTATTGCTATAAACTTCCCTCTTAGAACTGCTTTTGCTGCATCCCATAGGTTTTGGGTCGTCTTTTCTCCATTGTCATTTGTTTCTAGGTATTTTTTTATTTCCTCTTTGATTTCTTCAGTGATCACTTCGTTATTAAGTAGTGTATTGTTTCGCCTCCATGTGTTTGTATTTTTTCCAGATTTTTCCTGTAATTGATATCTAGTCTCATGGCGTTGTGGTCAGAAAAGATACTTGATACATTTTCAATTTTCTTAAATTTACCAAGGCTTGATTTGTGACCCAAGATATGATCTATCCTGGAGAATGTTCTATGAGCACTTGAGAAAAATGTGTATATTTTTTTTTGGATGGAATGTCCTATAAATATCAATTAAGTCCATCTTGTTTAATGTATCATTGAAAGCTTGTGTTTACTTATTTATTTTCAGTTTGGATGATCGGTCCATTGGTGAAAGTGGGGTGTTAAAGTCCCCTACTATGAATGTGTTACTGTTGATTTCCTCTTTTATGGCTGTTAGTATTTGCCTTATATATTGAGGTGCTCCTATGTTGGGTGCATATATATTTACAATTGTTATATCTTCTTCTTTGATCGATCCCTTGATGATTATGTAGGGTCCTTCTTTATCTCTTCTAATAGTCTTTATTTTAAAGTCTATTTTGTCTGATATGAGAATTGCTACTCCAGCTTTCTTTTGGTTTCCATTTGCATGAAATATGTTTTTCCATCCTCTTACTTTCAGTCTGTATGTGTCTCTAGGTCTGAAGTTGGTCTCTTGTAGACAGCATATATATGGGTTTTGTTTTTGTATCCATTCAGCCAACGTGTGTCTTTTGGTGGGAGCATTTAATCCATTTACATTTAAGGTAATTATCGATCTGTATGTTCCTATTCCCATATTCTTAATTGTTTTGGGTTCGTTATTGTAGGTCTTTTCCTTCCCTTGAGTTTCTTGCCTAGAGAAGTTCCTTTAGCATTTGTTGTAAAGCTGGTTTGGTGGTGCTGAACTCTCTCAGCTTTTGCTTGTCTGTAAAGGTTTTAATTTCTCCATCAAATGTGAATGAGATCCTTGTTGGGTAGAGTAATCTTGGTTGCAGGTTTTTCTCTTTCATCACTTTAAATATGTCCTGCCAGTCCCTTCTCGATTGCAGAGTTTCTGGTGAAAGATCAGCTGTTAACCTTATGGGGATTCCCTTCTGTTTTATTTGTTGTTTTTCCCATGCTGCGTTTAATATGTTTTCTTTGTATTTAATTTTTGACAGTTTGATTAATATGTGTCTTGGCATATTTCTCCTTGGATTTATCCTGTATGGGACTCTCTGTGCTTCCTGGAGTTGATTAACTATTTTCTATCCCATATTAGGGAAGTCTTCAACTATAATCTCTTCAAATATTTTCTCAGTCTCTTTCTTTTTCTCTTTTTCTTCTGGAACCCCTATAATTTGAATATTGGTGCTTTTAATGTTTTCCCAGAAGTGTCTGTGACTGTCCTCAGTTCTTTTCACTATTTTTTCTTTATTCTGCACTGCAGTACTTATTTCCACTATTTTATCTTCCAGGTCATTTATCCGTTCTTCTGCCTCAGTTATTCTGCTATTGATCCCATCTAGAGTATTTTAAATTCATTTATTGTGTTGTTCATCATTGCTTTTTTCATCTTTATTTCTTCTAAGTCCTTGTTAAATGTTTCTTGCATTTTGTCTATTCTATTTCCAAGATTGTGGATAATCTTTACTATCATTATTCTGAATACTTTTTCAGGTAGACTGCCTATTTCCTCTTCATTTGTTAGGTCTGCTGGGTTTTTATCCTGTTCCTTCATCTGTGGGTATTTTTCTGTCTTCTCATTTTGCTTATCTTACTGTGTTTGTGGTCTACAATTTGCAGGCTGCAGTTTCGTAGTTCCTGTTGTTTTTGGTGTCTGTCCCCAGTGGCTAATGTTGGTTCAGTGGGTTGTGTAGGCTTCTTGGTGGAGGGGCTAGTGCCTCTGTTCTGGTGGATGAGACTGGATCTTGTCTTTCTGGTGACCAGGTCCACATCTGGTTGTGTCTTTTGGGGTGTCTGTGGACTTATTATTATTTTAGGCAGCCTCTCAGCTAATGGGTGGTGTTGTGTTCCTGTCTTGCTAGTTGTTTGGCTTAGGGTGTCCAGCACTGTAGCTTGCTGGTCGTTGAGTGAAGCTGGGTGCTGGTGTTGAGATGGAGATCTCTGGGAGATTTTCGCCATTTGATATTATGTGGAGCTGGTAGGTCTGTTGTGGGCTAGTGTCCTGAAGTTGGCTCTCCCACCTCAGAGGCACAGCACTGACTCCTGGCTGCAGCACCAAGAGCCAGTCATCCACACAGCTCAGAATAAAAGGGAGAAAGTGTAGAAAGAAAGAATTAGTGGAAGTAGAAAGAAAGTAAGAAAGAAAGAAAGAAAGGGGGAAGGAGGGATGGAGACAGGAAGGAAGGAAGGAGGAAAGGAGGAAAAAGAAAGAAAGAAGATAAAGTACGATAAAATAAAGTAAGATAAAATATAATAAAGTTATTAAAATAAAAAATAATTATTATGAGGAAAAAAAGAGAAAAAATTTAAAAAAAAATAACGGATGGATAGAACCCTAGAACAAATGGTGGATGCAAAGCTATACAGACAAAATCTCACACAGAAGCATACACATACACACTCACAAAAAGAGGAAAAGGGAAAAAATCATGAATCTTGCTCTGAAAGTCCACCTCCTCAATTTGGGATGATTCATTGTCTATTCATATATTCCACAGATGCAGGGTACATCAAGTTGATTGTGGAGCTTTAATCCGCTGCTTCTGAGGTGGCTGGGAGAGATTTCCCTTTCTCTTCTTTGTTCTCACAGCTCCAGGGATTCAGCTTTGGATTCGGCCCGCCTCTGCGTGTAGGTCGCCGGAGGGCGTCTGTTCTTCGCTCAGACAGGATGTGGTTAAAGGAGCAGCTGCTTCAGGGACTCTGGCTCACTCAGGCTGGGCGGATGGAGGGGTACGGGGTGCGGGTCGAGCCTGCGGCAGCAGAGGCCGGCATGATGTTGCAGCAGCCTGAGGCTCACCATGTGTTCTCCCGGGGAATTTGTCCCTGGATCCCGGGACCCTGGCAGTGGCGAGCTTCACAGTTTCCCAGCAGGGGAGTTGTGGAGAGTGACCTGTGCTTGCACAGAGGCTTCTTGTTGGCCGCAGCAGCCCCCTTAGCGTCGCAGGCCCGTCTCCTTGGTGTGAGCTTTTAGACGAGGCTCATGCCCGTCTCTGGAGCTCCTTTAAGCAGCATTCTTCATCCCCTCTCCTCGCGCACCAGGAAACAAAGAGGGAAGAAAATGTCTCTTGCCTCTTCGGCAGGTCCAGATTTTTCCCCGGACTCCCTCCCGGCTAGCCATGGTGCACTAACCCCCTGCAGGCTGTGTTCATGCCGCCAACCCCAGTCCTCTCCCTGGGATCCGACCGAAGCCCGAGCCTCAGCTCCCAGCCCCTCCCGCCCCGGCAGGTGAGCAGACAAGCCTCTCAGGCTGGTGAGTGCCGGTCGGCACTGATCCTCTGTGCGGGAATCTCTCCACTTTGCCCTTCGCACCCCTGTTGCTGTGCTCTCCTCCACGGCTCCGAAGCTTTCCCCCTCTACCACCCTCAGTCTCCGCCCATGAAGGGGCTTCCTAGTGTGTGGAAACCTTTCCTCCTTCGCAGCTCCCTCCTACTCTTGCAGGTCCCATCCCTATCTTGTTGTCTCTGTTTATTCTTTTTTCTTTTGCCCTACCCAGGTACGTGGGGAGTTTCTTGCCTTTTGGGAAGTCTGAGGTCTTCTGCCAGCGTTCAGTAGGTGTTCTATAGGAGTTGTTCCACGTGTAGATGTATTTCTGGTGTATCTGTAGGGAGGAAGGTTATCTCCGCGTCTTACTCTTCCGCCATCTTCCCCTCGTCCTATCAGGTATGATGATTCTGGGACAAGGTGGCCATCCCTGGTTTCACATCAACATGATCTCAAGCACAAATCTCCTTGTTTTTCCATTTTGTCTTTAAGATACTTGTTGAAACACCCCGCCCGCCGTCCCCAGGGCTGTCACAGCTTCAGCCTCTGGGGCCCCTCCAGAGCTGGAAGCCTCAGTAAGGCCGCCCTCCCCTCAGGCTCCGGGGCAGTTCCATGATGGCGGAGGGAAGAGACACTGAGCCGGGAGTTCCAGCTCTGTGGAAATGTGGGCTCCGTTCTGGGCACAGGGGGTGGGACCACTAGAGTTTCTGATTCAGCAAGTCTGGCTATTTTTAACAGACGATCCCAAGTAATTCAGATGAGTTTAGAAAATTCTTGCATAAAGAAAGGAGCCCTGAACTTGGAGTTAGAAGATCTGAGTTCCAACAGGAATTGATGGCTAATTAGCTCTAGGACCCTGGAGAGTTTTGTGATCTTTCCTGACTTTGGCATCATCTTGGAAAGGAGAACAGTGCTTTTAAATGGCCTAACGTGAGTTCACATAGAAGCTGATTCTTAATGATAGTATATTCTACATTGATCCTAATCTCACTACATCTGCAAAGGATTCTAAAGCTCTTGTCTCAAAAGCTTACATGAATCCACTTAATGTTTGGCCTCCTTCAGGGAATGGTGGCATATTTCATTTCCCTCAAAAATGATGAAATCTTTGGCAAAGATAAGCTCAGCTACCTCAGCGACCAACTGTCAAAACAAGGTTTCAGAATTTCAAAAACTTCTCCCCATAAATAAGCCTCTTATAACAGATGTGGGACTACAAATGACATCCATCTAAGGTAAAGAACCTGTCTTCATTCTCCCTTTCTTTCACTCATATTTTGTTCAAGACCCTATCAGCTTTGGAAAATGCATTTAAGAAGCATTATTAAAGTAGGAATGCAAGAATCTATCCAAATTATTTCTTCTGCTTCTATCCTAGCATTTGTGGATTTGATACATTTTGGGATGTTGGAAGGGAATTGGAAGTTAGTATTTTTCTTGAAAAACCTGGGTACTAGGAATTCAAACATACTAGTCAGAGTCCTCAGTCTTAGCTAAGTTTCATTCATTCCCTCAAGGCTTCATTAACCTCCAGGCATCTTGCTAGTTTCTGCATATGGAGAAGTAAATTTGACATGGTCCCTACTCTCAAGGAGCTTATACTCCAGTATAGCTTCATTCAATGGAACTTTGTACAATAATAGAAATATTCAATATCTGCACTATCCAACACAGTAGCCTCTAGCCACATGTGGCTATTGAATCTTTTAAATGGGACTGGGTAAAGGAATGTTTAATTTTATTTAAATTTAATTGATTTAAGTTAAATAGCCACATATGGCTCATGGCTACCACAGAGCACAACTCTAGAATAAAAGAAGATATTAGAAGAAGAAGGAGAGGAGAAAGAAAAGGAGAGAAGGAGGAGGAGGAGACAGAAGAAGAAGTGGAGAAAAACTAAAGTATGATGAGTACAATTGTAAATTTATACTATGAGTTATCAATTATTGATCATATGATGACTAACTTTTCACTGAACTGTTTGAGGGTCAGGGTGAGATGTTTAGGAAAAGAGGTAGAGTGAAGATTTCATGTGAAGGGTGAGGGGTGTTCACCAGATGGAAAATGGGGGAAAAGAGCCTTTGGGATAGAAGTCATAACATCATGGAAGCTTGAAAGCACAATGTGGGTTTTTAGGATAATGATTTGGTTTGGTTGAAGCACCATATACTTGGGAAGGAGGCAGAGTGAGGAGGGAGAGCTAATAATACGACATGAATGGGGTACAGCCAAATCCTAAAGGGCCTGAAGTATAGTTCAGAGGGGATTGGACTTTTGTCCATAGGCAAACATTTCTCTTGGGTACACTCTAAAGCTTTCCAGTGGTGGTTGATGTGTTTGTTGCTTATTTGTTTTCCCAGAGATGGGAACAAGAGCTGGTGTTTTCATTGTCTTTAACTAACTTCCTGCTTTAGCTTTATACTTGTATTTTCTCATTGCACAGCATTCTTGGTTTCTATTTTCACAATGTCCTAGAGAACTATAAATAGCAAAGTTAAGTTTAATTCAGCTGCAGTCTTTACTCAGTCTGGACAGCTACCTCAATCTAACCCTTCCAGGCTACAGGTGAACTTCGTTTTTCTGGTAGGTAGGCACTAATTATGCTTTCAGACCTGCCAGGGCCCACCAAGAAGGTTACAGCTTCTCAAAAATAAATAAATGTTCCAGTTCTTTACAGTGTGTGAAACTAAAGAAAATTTATGCATGGTTCAATCAGAAATAGCACAACTCCAGAATGGCCTGGGAAAGTGATGGAGTAGGACAGTGGTCTGTGATCCACTGAAGAAGAGAAGTCTCTTGGAGACTTGATAGTCACTGTTGGTGTAAAGTCCTTTCCTTTTAGGTCAGCACTGAAACATTGTTATTTATTAATTAGCAAAAAAAATCACTTATTGAGCATCTATTCTATGGCAAGACAGTGTGCTGAGCACTTTACCTGCATTATCCCTTTTAGTCCTCACAACACTCTGCAAGCAAGTATTCATATCCCTAGTTCACATGTAGATAAAATCAAGCTCAGAAACACTGTATACATAGCATGTTACCTGCCCAGAATCACACAGCTAGTAACTGAAAGTGCCAGGTTCAAACCCAGGGTAAGCTACATGAGATTTATGCTCCTAAGAGAGACACCGCTAAAAGATACTGGTGTGGCAATTAAAATAGAAGGCATTTCCACTCCCTCTGCTTACTCTGGTGATCCTGGGTAAATCCCCTGATACTTCAGCCTCTTTTATTTCACCTACAACATAGGGATAATTAGACCTTCACTCCAATTCTGAAAGGTATTTTAAAAGTTTTGAAAATTTTCTTGTAAGCAGGAGGTATTCAGAAGCCACTCAATCATCATCAAACCAACACATACCAAGCACCTACCATTTTTACAGAGCCCTCAGCTAGGAGCTAAGGGTATAAAAAGGAATATTAAGAACTCAAGAAACTTTCCACTTGGCAGTTAAAAATCACAATATTTATAACATGCCACTCACCCAGACAGGAATAATACTCATTCCAAAAGCATTCTGTAAGGTGGTGGTGGGGTACTCAGCTGGGTTGCCTACTCAAGGCACTAGGATGTTTAAGGTTTCAGGTAGAGGAGCATACCAAGTACAGGGACCTATATACCCATCTTGAGTACCCTCCATCTAACCTCCTTGCTAAGTTAATTATACTCTCCAATCTTTCTGTAAAACAGATGGACAGACAACAAAAGCACACAGAACAGACATCAGGCTACCCCCCAGCACATGCCACCAATCTGATATTGGTTTACCAAGAGTCACCTGGGTTTGCATCCAAATGTATTTATGCCAACTGTACTTACTAGCAAAATGACATAATTTAAATATTTTTGGAATCCAATAAAATATGAATGCAACAGAAGTTGCTTCTATGAAAAATAATTTGAATACTTTGATGAATCACTAAGTAAATGCTTTGGAAATAGGTGTGAGCGAGATGACTGTCAATAATTGGAGGGAAAATCATAAAAATCTAGAAGTATTCTATGCCCAAGTCACTTCACAAATGTTTTTAAATTCTTATTCCACATTAAAGAGAGAAGAACTGGGGCTTCCCTGGTGGCACAGTGGTTGAGAGTCCGCCTGCCGATGCAGGGGACACGGGTTTGGGACACAGGTTCGTGCCCCAGTCCGGGAAGATCCCACATGCCGCAGAGCAGCTGGGCCCGTGAGCCATGGCCGCTGAGCCTGCGCGTCCAGAGCCTGTGCTCCGCAACGGGAGAGGCCACAACAGTGAGAGGCCCGCGTACAGGAAACAAAAAAAAAAAAAAAAAAAGAGAAGAACTGGAACTGTAGATTGTGCATCATGGCTGTGGTTTGTGAAGAATGACTACTGTCAGTGAACCATCCCCAAAGAAAGGCTTTGACATATCATCAAAATATTGGCAAAGGCATATACACGTATGTTCTCTATATTAAAATTAAATGTTTATGGTTTACCTGTATCATTTTATCCCCACTTGAACCAACTTTTCAAAATAACCAGCCAACTACTGGTCCCAATCATATCTGATAAGAGGACTCTTCTTATATCACAAGAGCAGTTTTTTGTTTGGTTGGTTTTTTTTCTTGTTTTAGATTGTAGTTTTATGAAGATGGCAAGATATTTGTTGAGCATAGCCAAGCCCATGCTCTAAAATGAGCTACACTTGCTTACTCTATTATGGGACAGGTAATAGGTTCTGATGTCAGTCCTCAAACTGCACAGAGGCTGGAGAGGATGCCCGCCCAGACTGGCTGCAGGAAAGTTGCTATGCCCTGAAGGTCCAGATGCTCTTTAGTGTGTCTGACACTGACTGTGTCTCTCACACCATTTGACCTGGGTTGTATGAGTGTTTCTTTTTTATTTCTAGGACTTCCATTTCTAAGCCTTATTCTTTGCTTATATTCTTGATCAAATAACTGACTGTTTACAATTATTTCTATGGAGGCAGCACTTCCCTCTAAATTACTATAAAAAATGCTGCCAACATGTTTCATTCCAAACTGGCCCCTAATGAGAAATGAACTATTTCTACTTGGCAAATATTACACTATTCCATAGATTTTTCATATCCTTGTGTATCTAAGGACTACTTACTGGTTACCTACTGAGTTATGAAAGATTACTAAAATTGGGATTAAAATTAGTACGTTGCTAAAATGTACTGAACTCTTTAATTCAGTGGTTACCAGAAAAGTCTGGCTATTTCTACAAAACACAAAGTTCTAACTGTGTGCATACAATCTGAAATGGCTGGAATTCTAGCAATTTTCAGAAAGAATACATTGTTCCCAGAGCTTTATCATTGGGGTCTTAGGTTGACTGCGGTCTTCAGTTGACTCAACTCCAGTTTTAACTAACAGATCTGTAGAATTACTGTTAGGTTTTATTTCTGCTCTTTGTTTGTTTCTTGAGAAACCAACTGCAATTGCTACCATTTTTACTATTAAGAAGTTTTTACTGTTTATACACAGAGTTTTTGAGAACCACTGCTCAGCCTGTTAATCAGAATGTTGGGTGAAGCTACAGCTCTGTCACTTTGACCAGAGAATTCTATATTCATATTCCTTTTAGCAGCTGCCAGGTCTCTGCTCTGATCAATGTTCTCTACACTATGGATTATATGTGGGAGCTTAATCCCCTTTTGACTCAAAAAGTCCCTTCCTTCAGAGTCTGAATTGTAAAAGATCCCCATTTACAGATACGTGATATTTCCTGGGTCACACCACTAAGTATCTCCTCAGCAGCCATTAGGCTTAATCACACCATGCCCAATATTTCATGGTCCATGTGTACATAAACAAAAATCACAATACCCTGCAAAATATTAGAATTAGGATTAATTTTACTATTCTCTTTCTATTTTCTTATTGAGGCAACACACTCAACAACAGTCTCCATGTCTTTGATCTCTCTCTACCTGCGTCCATCTCCACTGAGCTACCAGATTTGATCATTTCACCATCCTGCTACAAATAAAAATAAATAGATAAATAAACTTAAATAGTTTATCTTACATGTATGTCTACTACAAACTGATTAAAATTTAAAAAGTTTTAGTCCAGTATGCATATCATCCATGGTGTAGCCCCAACCAAATATTCTCACTTTATTTTTCCCCCACTTCCTTTTATATAGTCTCCATTTTAATAAAACTGAACTTCTCCTGGCACCTGATTTTAAGAAGTCCTGCCTTGCTTTTGGTGATTCATCTGCCTGACAGCCCTCTCTCCCCGCTTTGTGTGGGTTCACATCTTAACAAATCTTCAAGTTAGCCCTAAGTTCACCTCCCATGAAGAATCTTTCCCAAAATAATCTAAACAGGAAGTGGTCTCTCTCCCCAAATCTCAATTATGCATTCCCTGACCACTCCCTTAACTCGGCACTTACAGCTTTGCATCTTAGTTCATTGCATCTTCCCTTCAGACTGTAAGCTTTTTGATGACAAGATTTGATTGCTCAACTTCCTCCCACTTTCTTACATGCCACTGGGCTTTGCAAGTAGTAAGCAGTCAGTAAATGAGTAAATGAATGAAATATATGAATGAATGAATCCAACATACATATAACAAAATGGTTCTCTCCTACCATAGCTTCATTTCTTGACTTTTATTCTTTGATGAACTGGCCTTGCTAAGAAAGCCCAGGCAGGGGCCTTGCTAAGAGAGCCCAGATAGGGCTCAGCAGATTAGCAGGGAGTCTCTCTCATGCTCTTGTGGTATAAGAGTGTAGCCCTGTTGCAGGGCAGAAATAGAACAAAGAAAATCATTCCGAACAAATTCCTCCTATCTTCACCTTCAGAAGAAGAAAGACAGAATTTTACCCAGCCTCACACAGGGTGACCATATAATTTGTATCTCAAATTTTTGAGAGTGAAAGAGAAGGTTATTAATGATTACTCTGGGACAGTAAGTATGACTCAGGACTCTCCCAAGAGAAAAAGGTTAAGGGGTCACCCCACCCTTGGATAACTTTCATAATCTGTAAGTGGGAATAACACTAACCTCCAAACATGAAATATGACCATGAAAGTAAAGTACCTAGTGTGACATCTAGCACACAAATGGTATTCAAGAAATGACAGTCTCCTCCCCAGTTCTTAATAAAAGCACCTTAATGTATATATCACTTTTTATATTCAGTGGTCTATGTAATTCTCTCAATGAACCTTTGAAGTAACCAAGGGAGACATTATCATCTCCTTTTACTTAGAAGTATATTGACACACAGAGAGGTCAAATGAGTTTCCACTAGAGACTCAGGTATTCTGTGATGGAGCCAGTACTTAAACCCAGGTACATCCATTTCCAAACTGAAACTCTTTCTACTGTAACCCCAGGCCTTACAAGCTTCACAGATGGGACTTTAATCTGACTGGATACCTCATGACATGTGGCTGAAATCATGGGACAGTGGGATGGAGGGCTCAGAAAAGGACAACTGGAAGTCCACACTCTTCTCAGTCCCAGGGGAGACAGAGATTTCAGCCTGGAAACATCAGTTTCATCAGGTTGTCCTTTCCAGGAGGAGACAATTTCCTGGCTCTGTCATAATGAGTTTCACACTACATCTCAGAGGTGGCTGCATTTCAGCAGAGGATGGGAAGAGAGCCGGAATTCACCACAGTGGTCTTGACTGATTAGGAGCCCAAGATCGATCAGGGAATGGCAATGATCTGGCAAGAGGCAGTTTTCTGGTAAGTTTAACAAGCATGCAAAAACATCAGTTATGTGTACACATCCATAGGTATCCTGGCTAAAGATCAACTGTCCACTTCTGTTCCCAAATGAGAAAAAACAATTAGCAAAGCCAGGTGTTATCCCTATTGTCCATGCTTCATTTCCAAAAGACAAATGGTAATTTGTCTAACTCATATATTATTCCTTTATCTTTATGTTCTTATGTGACAGTGTTGTCTGATCTTGACTCCCTTGTGAGCAATGCAAAATTTATTAAAGTCCAACCCAATTTATCAATGAATGTTTACTACTACACAGAGAATATGAAAGGCTTTCAACACTAGTACCAAAAGCCCCTCCTCCTCTAAATTTAAATATAACAGCACTCGTGCCTTATTTCCTTCCCTCACATGTCCTTTCTCACCTCCAGAACTAGCCCACTGCCCTGTGGACAAGATTTCTTCCCCTCCATCAGGTATCCCCTTTAATACCTGTCTTCAATTATCTCTACTCTGTCTTCTTCCCCTCAGCCTAAAAACAAACTTAAGTCTTAGAAATCCTTAAAAAATAGAAAACAAACTCTTATTTTCCCCTTTCAGGTCCCACCTTTCCTCTCAGTTTTTCCCTTTACCAAATGTACTGGAAGTGTAATCTGCACTAGTTGCCTCTACTACCTCAATTCCCTTTCACCCTCAACCCAGGACAATATGGCTAACCTTTCTCCATTGACACGTCACCATTGGGGCCACCAATAACTTACAATAAAAACCAATACCTCGGGCTTCCCTGGTGGCGCAGTGGTTGAGAGTCTGCCTGCCAATGCAGGGGACACGGGTTCGTGTCCCGGTCTGGGAAGATCCCACATGCCGCGGAGCGGCTGGGCCCGTGAGCCATGGCCGCTGAGCCTGCGCGTCCGGAGCCTGTGCTCCGCAACGGGAGAGGCCGCAACAGTGAGAGGCCCGTGTACCACAAACAAAACAAAACAAAACCAATACCTTACTAGTTGCATAAGTAAACTTGCCAAACAAAAATCCCTTGCTTACTTCTTTTCCTCCTTCCCCCAGCATTAGAGCTGGAAGCATAGGGGTCATCCTCAGGGCATTCTCGTCACCCCCTACAGCCAATCAATCACGAATCTTGTAGGAAAAGAGCCCTAGATGGAGCATGAAGAGTCTGGGTGCCAGGCTGAGACTTACTGCCAACTTGTTTTACAACTTTATATTAGCCATTGCCATATCCAAGTCAGCGTCCTCAACTGTATGATTGAGAATGAGTGAGCTCGACCCTCCCTTTGGGTAAAATCTACCTAAGTCATTACCTTCCAGCCCCCATTTGTCTATCAAGTGCCCAAGGACTGTTTAAAGTTTAGAGTCTCATTACTCTCTGAACATTGTCCATCCCCCTCTTCATACAATTCTTTTAAATCATTGATAGCACAGCTGAATCCATCCATCATGCTCCCCGCAGCCCCAGTACTGAATGTTCCCAACTGGCAAAGAACTGAGGTTTCTATTTCATCAAAGCCTGTTTTCACTAACAACTCAATTATCATTGCATTACTGAGCCCATGTTCTACTATGGACGAGCAAAATCATAGCATTGAGCAGTTTCCCAATGAAGCGCCAAAAACTGCAAAGGCAGTGATATCTGATGACATCCGGTGATGGAGAAGAAACTAAAGAACTTTAGAAATGACGTTCAATAGAGACCTGGTACCAAGCTGCAGCTGAGCCAGCAGCCAGGTTTCTAGCTACTTATCTTCTTACCTCACTAGAGGGAAGAGAGATGGCCAACAAGGGAACAGTTCCATTTAGATCAGTTCATATTCATCATGCCAGACACTGGGCTTGGTGCCAGGCCCTGTGATCAAGGACTATAAAAATGGAAAGACACAATCCTTATCAAAGCCCTCACAGCCAAGGAACAAACAATCCATCCTTTCTTCTGGAAGACAGTAATAAGAGTTAGTGTGTTAGAGCAAAAAAGGACAAGGGCTTTGGTCTCAAGCAGACCTTGTTTTGACTTCTGATAATTCCATTAATTAGTTATGGGACTTGAGGCAAGTTATTTAACCCCTCTGGGCCTCACTTTTGCTACCTATAAAATAGGAATAATACCTTATAGGCTTGCTAAGAGGGTTAGAGCTAACATTTTTTTAAAACTGCAGTACACTGCTTGGCACATGGTAAGTGCTATAAAAATTATAACAATAATAGTACTAGTAGGAATGTGCATTAGGCTTTGTCACTTACTAGATGTTTGAGATTAAACAAATCACTGTGCTTCTCAGACCCTTAGCATCTTTAGCTTAAAAAGGACCTAATAGGATCCATCTCACAGGATTCTGTGCAAGCCAAATTATATAATACACATAAAATTATTTGATAAGCTATAAAGTACTCAGGCCCGATAAAATGTTATTATATTGTATTATTATTATATTATTGACAAAAAATGGGGTAGAATAAGAAAATTCCAATCTTACAGACCCAGGGGTCATTTTCTCTTCTAATAAAAGTTTATTTTCTTTTCTAAACAATCATTTACATGCCACTTAATATGTGCTACTCACTGTCTTAGCGATTCGTAATATAATCCCTCTGGTCTTCATAACAATCCTTTAAGGGTAAGTACTATTATCACTCCCACTTTAAGATGAGGAAATAGGGGCTTTAAAAAGTAACTCCCTCGAGGTCACACAGATGGTGGGCACTCTTATGTACCGCACTTCACTGACCACTGAATTGTCTCTAAACCTATACTGTGTCTACAGTGGCATGATCCAACTTGTGGCACCTAAGCAAACTACCCCCAAAGGACCAGCTAGCTATATGGCCCTTCTCTATACCTTGGTTTCCTTCCCTATAAAATTAGGGAGAAATACTAGATGGTTCTACCTCTGGTACAGTGGTCTTTAAAGATTAAATCATACAAACCAACATTTCCGTCAGAGTTTCATTATTTATTTTACGGAAGTTGTCTCCTACACGTTTCCTTGTTAATAGCTATTAATTCTTACAAACTACTTGGTGGTGTTAGAGAACATTTTGACTAGTACGATGATGACCAACAAAAAACAAAAACAAAAAAACAGACAGAGGCAGGGGGCCTAAGTTCCTTTAATGTTCATAATGGGCACAATAATATAGCTATATGAAGGCAGCCACCATCTTGGACTATCAATATGACGGACACCCTAGGGATGGAAATGTTGTAGGCCAAAAGGAATCCAAGCCTCTGAGGACTTTGTAGGACTGCCATACCAGTACTGTACAACCTATTCCCTGACTCCATTCATGTAAGAAAATAAACCCTTGCATGTTTAAGTTATTTTAGTAGGGTCTCTGCCAGTCCTAAGGGATTCTGCCCTTAAAACCTATTCTGGTTTTTCTGGTTGGAACAACCAAATCCTCCATGACTCACAGTGCTGCCTCTAACACGTAAGTCTGGGTGAACAGACAACCTTTCCCTAAATAATTAGTAGCTTGATACCTTAATCATAAAGCTGATGCTTTCTGTAAGGCTGCATTTTGACTATTATGACATTTTTTTAAACATCTTTTTTGCTTTACAATGGTTAGTTTCTGCTTTATAACAAAGTGAATCAATTATACATATACATATGTTCCCACATCTCTTCGCTATTGTGTCTCCCTCCCTCCCACCCTCCCTATCCAACCCCTCCAGGTGGTCACAAAGCACCAAGGTGATCTCCCTGTGCTATGTGGCTGCTTCCCACTAGCTGTCTACCTTACGTTTGGTAGTGTATATATGTCCATGCCTCTCTCTCGCTTTGTCACAGCTCACCCTTCCACCTCCCCATATCCAGAAGTCCGTTCTCTAGTAGTTCTGTGTCTTTATCCTGCCTTACCCCTAGGTTCTTCATGACATTTATTTTTCTTAAAATCCATATATATCTGTTAGCATATGGTATTTGTCTTTCTCTTTCTGACTTACTTCACTCTGTATGACAGACTGTAGGTCTATCCACCTCATTACAAATAGCTCAATTTCATTTCTTTTAATGGCTGAGTAATATTGCATTGTATATATGTGCCACATCTTCTTTACCCATTCATCTGATGTTGGGCACTTAGGTTGTTTCCATCTCCGGGCTATTGTAAATAGAGCTGCAATGAACATTTTGATACATGACTCTTTTGGAATTATGGTTTTCTCAGGGTATATGCCCAGTAGTGGCATTGCTGGGTCATATGGTAGTTCTATTTGTAGTTTTTAAAGGAACCTCCATTCTGTTCTCCATAGTGGCTGAACCAACTCATATTCCCACCAGCAGTGCAAGACTGTTCCCTTTTCTCCATACCCTCTCCAGCATTTATTGTTACTATATTTTTTGATGATGGCCATTCTGACTGGTGTGAGATGATATCTCATTGTAGTTTTGATTTGCATTTCTCTAATGATTAGTGATATTGAGCATTCTTTCATGTGTTTGTTGGCAGTCTGTATATCTTCTTTGGAGAAATGTCTATTTAGGACTTCGGCCCATTTTTTGATTGGGTTGTTTGTTTTTTTTTTATTGAGCTGCATGAGCTGCTTGTAAATTTTGGAAATTAATCCTTTGTCAGTTGCTTCATTTGCGAATATTTTCTCCCATTCTGAGGGTTGTCTTTTGGTCTTGTTTATGGTTTCCTTTGCTGTGCAAAAGCTTTGAAGTTTCATTAAGTCCTATTAGTTTATTTTTGTTTTTATTTCCATTTCTCTAGGAGGTGGGTCAAAAGGATGTTGCTGTGATTTATGTCATAGAGATTTCTGCCTATGTTTTCCTCTAAGAGTTTGATAGTTTCTGGCCTTACATTTAGGTCTTTAATCCATTTTGAGCTTATTTTTGTGTATGGTGTTAGGGAGTGATCTAATCTCATACTTTTACATGTACCTGTCCAATTTTCCCACCACCATTTATTGAAGAGGCTGTCCTTTCTCCACTGTACATTCCTGCCTCCTTTATAAAAGATAAAGTGACCATATATGCGTGGGTTTATCTCTGGGATTTCTATCCTGTTCCAATGATGTCTCTTTCTGTTTTTGTGCCAGTACCATACTGTCTTGATTATTGTAGATTTGTAGTATAGTCTGAAGTCAGGGAGCCTGATTCCTCCCACTCTGTTTTTCGTTCTCAAGATTCTTTGGCTATTTGGGGTCTTTTGTGTTTCCATACAAATTGTGAATTTTTTTGTTCTAGTTCTGTGAAAAATGCCAGTGGTAGTTTGATAGGGATTGCATTGAATCTGTAGATTGTTTTGGGTAGAAGAGTCATTTTCACAATGCTGATTCTTCTGATCCAAGAACATGGTATATCTCAACACCTATTTGTATCATCTTTAATTTCTTTCATCAGTGTCTTATAATTTTCTGCATATAGGTCTTTTGTCTCCTAAGGTAGGTTTATTCCTAGATATTTTATTCTTTTTGTTGCAATGGTAAATGGGAGTGTTTTCTTGATTTCACTTTCAGATTTTTCATCATTAGTGTATAGGAAGGCCAGAGATATCTGTGCATTAATTTTGTATCCTGCAACTTTACCAAATACATTGATTAGCTCTAGTAGTTTTCTGGTACCATCTTTAGGATTCTCTATGTATAGTATCATGTCATCTGCAAACAGTGACAGCTTTACTTCTTCTTTTCCACTTTGAATTCCTTTTATTCCATTTTCCTCTCTGATTGCTGTGGCTAAAACTTCCAAAACTATGTTGAATAAGAGTGGTGAGAGTGGGCAACCTTGTCTTGTTCCTGATCTTAGTGGAAATGCTTTCAGTTTTTCACCATTGAGGATGATGTTGGCTGTGGGCTTGTCATATATGGCCTTTATTATGTTGAGAAAAGTTCCCGCTATGCCTACTTTCTGGAGGGTTTTTATCATAAATGGGTGTTGAACTTTGTCAAAAGCTTTCTCTGCATCTATTGAGACGATCATATGGTTTTTCTCCTTCAATTTGTTACTATGGTTTATCACATTGATAGATTTGCATATATTGAAGAATCCTTGCATTCCTGGAATAAACCCCACTTGATTATGGTGTATGATCCTTTTAATGTGCTGTTGGATTCTGTTTGCTGGTATTTTGTTGAGGATTTTTGCATCTATGTTCATCAGTGATACTGGCCTGTAGTTTTCTTTCTTTGTGACATCCTTGTCTGGTTTTGGTATCAAGGTGATGGTGGCCTCGTAGAAGGAATTTGGGAGTGTTCCCCCCTCTGCTATATTTTGGAAGAGTTTGAGAAGGATAGGTGTTAGCTCTTCTCTAAATGTTTCATAGAATTCGCCTGTGAAGCCATCTGATCCTGGGCTTCTGTTTGTTGGAAGATTTTTAATCACAGTTTCAATTTCAGTGCTTGTGATTGGTCTGTTCATATTTTCTATTTCTTCCTGATTCAGTCTTGGCAGGTTGTGCATTTCTAAGAGTTTGTCCATTTCTTCCAGGTTGTCCATTTTATTGGCATAGAGTTGCTTGTAGTAATCTCTCATGATCTTTTTTATTTCTGCAGTGTCAGTTGTCACTTCTCCTTTTTCATTTCCAATTCTATTGATTTGAGTCTTGTCCCTTTTTTTCTTGATGAGTCTGGCTAATGGTTTATCTATTTTGTTTATCTTCTCAAAGAACCAGCTTTTAGTTTTATTGATCTTTGCTATTGTTTCCTCCATTTATTTTTGTTTTTTTTCTGATCTGATTTTTATGATTTCTTTCCTTCTGCTAACTTTGGGGTTTTTTTGTCCTTCTTTCTCTAATTGCTTTAGGTGCAAGTTTAGGTTGCTTCTTCGAGATGTTTCCTGCTTCTTAAGGTGGGCTTGTATTGCTATAAACTTCCCTCTTAGAAATGCTTTTGTTGCATCTCATAGGTTTTGGGTTATCGTGTCTCCATTGTCATTTGTTTCTAGGTATTTTTTAATTTCCTCTTTGATTTCTTCAGTGATCACTTTGTTATTAAGTAGTGTATTGTTTAGCCTCCATGTGTTTCTGTTTTTTACAGATCTTTTCCTGTAATTGATATCTAGTCTCATGGCATTGTGTTTGTAAAAGATACTTGATACAGTTTCAATTTTCTTAAATTTACCAAGGCTTCATTTGTGACCCAAGACATGATCTATCATGGAGAATGTTCCATGAGCACTTGAGAAAAATGTCTACTCTGTTGTTTTTGGAT
This sequence comes from Pseudorca crassidens, assembly GCF_039906515.1. Taxonomy (NCBI): domain Eukaryota; kingdom Metazoa; phylum Chordata; class Mammalia; order Artiodactyla; family Delphinidae; genus Pseudorca; species Pseudorca crassidens. The sequence continues at coordinate 81,363,566 of NC_090317.1, forward strand.
GGAGTGTCCTATAAATATCAATTAAGTCCATCTTGTTTAATGTATCATTTAAAGCTTGTGTTTCCTTATTGATTTTCATTTTGGATGATCTGTCCATGGGTGAAAGTGGGGTGTTCAAGTCCCCTACTATGAATGTGTTACTGTCGATTTCCCATTTTATGGCTGTTAGTATTTGCTTTATGTATTGAGGTGCTCCTATGTTGGATGCATAAATATTTACAATTGTTATATCTTCTTCTTAGATCGATCCCTTGATCATTATGTAGTGTCCTTCTTTGTCTCTTCTAATAATCTTTATTTTAAGGTCTATTTTGTCTGATATGAGAATTGCTTCTCCAGCTTTCTTTTGGTTTCCATTTGCATGGAATATCTTTTTCCATCCCCTTACTTTCAGTCTGTATGTGTCTCTAGGTCTGGAGTGGGTCTCTTCTAGACAGCATATATATGGGTCTTGTTTTTGTATCCATTCAGCCAATCTGTGTCTTTTGGTGGGAGCATTTAGTCCATTTACATTTAAGGTAATTGTCGATATGTATGTTCCTATCCCAATTTTCTAGATTCTTTTGGCTTCATTATTATAGGTCTTTCCCTTCTCTTGTGTTTCTTGCCTACAGAAGTTCCTTTAGCATTTGTTGTAAAACTGGTTTGGTGGTGCTGAACTCTCTCAGCTTTTGCTTGTCTGTAAAGGTTTTAATTTCTCCATCAAATCTGAATGAGATCCTTGCTGGGTAGAGTAATCTTGGTTGAAGGTTTTTCTCTTTCATCACTTTCAGTATGTCCTGCCACTCCCTTCTGGCCTGCAGAGTTTTTGCAGAGAGATCAGCTGTTAACCTTATGGGGATTCCCTTGTGTGTTATTTGTTGTTTTTCCCTTGCTGCTTTTAATATGCTTTCTTTGTATTTAATTTTTGACAGTTTGTTTAATATGTGTCTTGGCCTATTTCTCCTTGGATTTATCCTGTATGGGACTCTCTGTGCTTCCTGGACTTGATTCACTATTTCCTTTCCCATATTAGGGAAGTTTTCAACTATAATCTCTTCAAATATTTTCTCAGTCCCTTTCTTTTTCTCTTTTTCTTCTGGAACCCCTATAATTCGAATGTTGGTGTGTTTAATGTTGTCCCAGAGGTCTCTGAGACTGTCCTCAGTTCTTTTCATTCTTTTTTCTTTATTCTGCTCTGCAGTAGTTATTTCCAATATTTTATCTTCCAGGTCACTTATCCTTTCTTCTGCCTCAGTTATTCTGGTATTGATTCCATCTAGAGTCTTTTTCATTTCCTTTATTGTGTTGTTCATCGTAGTTTGTTTCATGTTTAGTTCTTCTAAGTGCTTGTTAAATGTTTCTTGCATTTTGTCCATTCTATTTCCAAGATTTTGGATGATCTTTACTGTCATTATTCTGAATTCTTTTTCAGGTAGACTGCCTATTTCCTCTTCATTTGTTAGGTCTGGTGCGTTTGTATATTGCTCCTTCATCTGCTGTGTGTTTTTCTGTCTTCTCCTTTTGCTTATCTTACTGTGTTTGGGGTCTCCTTTTTGTAGGCTGTAGGTTCGTAGTTCCCATTGTTTTTGATGTCTGTCCCCAGTGGCGAAGGTTGGTTCAGTGTGTTGCGTAGGCTTCCTGGTGGAGGGGTCTAGTGCCTGTGTTCTGGTGGCTGAGGCTTTTATCTTGTCTTTCTAGTGGGCAGGTCCACGTCTGGTGTTGTGTTTTGGGGTGTCTGTGGACTTATTATGATTTTAGGCATCCTCTCTGCTAATGGGTGGGGTTGTGCTCCTCTTTTGCTAGTTGTTTGGAATAGGTCGTCCAGCACTGTAGCTTGCTGGTCGTTGAGTGAAGCTTGGTGCTGGTGTTGAGATGGAGATCTCTGGGAAATTTTCGCCGATTGATATTACGTGGAGCTGGGAGGACTTTTGTTGACCAGTGTCCTGAATTTGGCTCTCCCACCTCAGAGGCACAGCACTGACTCCTGGCTGCAGCACCAAAAGCCTTTCATCCACACGGCTCAGAATAAAAGAGAGAAAAAGCAGAGAGAAAGAATTAGTAGAAGTAGGAAGAAAGAAATAAAAAAGAAAGAAAGAGAGAAAGAAGGGAGGGAAGGAAGGAAGGCAGGAAGAAGAAAAGAAGAAAAGAAGGAAAGAAAGGAGGGAGGGAGGGAGGGAGGGAGGGAGGAAGGTGGGAGGGAAGGAAGGATAAATGAAAGAAAGATACAGTAAATAAAATAAAGTATAATATTTTTATTAAATTAAAAAATAATTATTTAGAAAAAAAATGGGGACGGCTAGAACCTTAGGACAAATGGTGGAAGCAAAGCTATACAGACAAACTCTTACACAGAAGCATGCACCCTCACAAAAAGAGGTAAAGGGGAAAAAATCATAAATCTTGCTCTCAAAGTCCACCTCCTCACTTTGGGATGATTTTTTTTTCTAAAGGAGTGAAGGGAGGAAAGAAAGAAAGAAAGAAGGTAAAGTATAGTAAAGTTATTAAAATTAAAATTAATTATTAAGAAAAAAATATTTAAAAAAAAACGGACGGATAGAACCCTAGGACAAATGGTGGAAGCAAAGCTATACAGACAAAATCTCACACAGAAGCATACACATACACACTCACAGAAAGAGGAAAAGGGGAAAAAATCATAAATCTTGCTCTCAAAGGACACCTCCTCAGTTTGGGATGATTCATTGTCTATTCATGTATTCCACAGATGCAGGGTACATCAAGTTGATTGTGGAGCTTTAATCCACTGCTTCTGAGGCTACTGGGAGAGATTTCCCTTTCTCTTCTTTGTTCTCACAGCTCACAGGGGCTCAGCTTTGGATTTGGCTCCGCCTCTGCGTGTAGGTCGCTGGAGGGCGTCTGTTTTGTGCTTAGACAGGACGGGGTTAAAGGAGCTGCTGATTCGGGGGTCTGGCTCACTCAGGCCGGGGGAAGGCAGGGCTATGGAGTGCAGGGCGAGCCTGTGGCGTCAGAGGTCGGCGTGACGTTGCAGCAGCCTGAGGCGTGCCGTGTGTTCTCCTGAGGAAGTTGTCCCTGGATGCCGGGACCTTGGTAGTGGCGGGCTGCACAGGCTCCTGGGAGGGGAGGTGTGGAGAGTGACCTGTGCTCGCACACAGGCTTCTTGGTGGCTGCAGCAGCATCCTTAGCATCTCATGCCTGTCTCTGGGGTCCGTGCTATTAGCCACGGTCACGCCCATCTCTGGAGCTCCTTTAAGCATCACTTTTAATTCCCTCTCCTCGTGCACCAGGAAACAAAGAGGCAAGAAAGTCTCTTGCCTCTTCGGCAGGTCCAGACTTTTTCCCAGACTCCCTCCCAGCTAGCCATGGTGCACTAACCCCTTGAGGCTGTGTTCACGCTGCCAGTCCTCTCCCTGCGATCCAACGGAAGCCCGAGCCTCGGCTTCCAGACCCCGCCCACACCAGTGGAGGAGCAGACAAGCCTCTGGGTCTGGTGAGTGCTGGTCGGCACGGATCCTCTATGCGGGAATCTCTCCGCTTTGCCCTCTGCACCCCTGTTGCTACTCTCTTCTCCACTGCTCTGAAGCTTTCCCACTCCGACACACCCAGTCTCTGCCAGCAAAGGGGCTTCCTAGTGTGTGGAAACCTTTCCTCCTTCACAGCTCCCTCCCACTGGTGCAGGTCCCGTCCCTATTGTTTTGTCTCTGTTTTTTCTTTTTTCTTTTGACCTACCCAGGTACATTTGGGAGTTTCTTGCCTTTTGGGAGGTCTGAGGTCTTCTGCCAGCGTTCAGTGGGTGTTCTATAGGAGCAGTTCCATGTATAGATGTATTTGTGATATATCTTTGGGGAGGAAGATGATCTCCGCGTCTTAAGCTTCCACCTTGTTCCTCCTCCCCCACATTCTAGTTTGAGAACCATGGATCTACACCAGCTCTATCTCCAGCCAAATAGCACCAGTCTCCATTCCTAGAAAGTGCTTCACAAACCTTAGTCAAAATATCTTCACAATTGGTTATCCCTCTCCCTGCTGTGCTCTCTCCACTGTATCTCTAGCTTCAAGGCTCAGCCTAAACATTACCTTACATTGATGTTATATCTGCCTGGAATCCTTTTCCTCTAAATCTTTGCAGGGTTGAGTCCTTCTCCTTCCCAAAGTCTCAGATTAAATTGGACCTCTTTAGAGAGATTTCTTGCACCACTGAGTCCATAGCCTGTGTCTCTTTATATCACATGACACTGTTTGATTGTTTCCACAGCACTTAGCACTATCTGGATTTGTTATTTATTTATTTACTTACTTACTTATTTACTTGTAAATTTTGTGCCTCCACCCACTAAGATATAAAATCTGTAAAGGTAGAGACCTTGTCTACCCACCACTCTATAGATCCTTAGCACCTAGAATAGTGCCTGGAAAATAGTAGTTACCCACTTAGTATTTGTTGCAATGAATGAATAGACAAAATGACAGTGAGATTTTTGTACTACCAACATAAGGGCCAAATGAGCTGTGTCATGCTTCTCACATGATTCAAGTCATCACATTATGATGCTAACAAACAGACTCAGAAGTCTGTGTTCTAAGGTCAAAGAATTACAGCTCCCATATGGTACAGAGGGCAGGAAATCCCCAGTTGCTTCCCTCTTCCATGTAAGCAGGTAGGAAACCACCCAGACAATTGTATTTGTTCTTTTCTGTATATCTGTTCAAGCCTTTCCCCATGGTCTTCGTGGTTTATTTGTTTAATTACCCTAACAACTCAGAAATTTCTTCTGCCTCCATATTAAGCCCTTTTTCCTGACATCATAATGTTTCTAGAGATGAGCAATTTGTCCATCTCTATCCCACAATAACCCCTTACCTCTCTAAAGCGAGTAATGAAGTCAATCCTCAGCTTTATTTTTTCCAAAGTGAGTGACTCCAACTCCTTTCAATGCTCCTCTGAGGGTCCATCTTAAAATGTCTAATGCTTTCCTATGGAGCCTCTCCAGCTTTTTTTCCATTATTTATAAAGTGAGGACATTCAAACTGGGAGAAATGATGAAGATTCAGAATGTTTCTTTTTTATTAAATTAAAGGTGCATGCAAACTCTGTGTGGCAGTGATGAAAGCTAGAAATATTACGACATGAGTTCAAGTCCCCACTTAGTCACTTATGATCCCTGTGCCTTGGACACATTGTTTACCTTTCTGACCCTCACTTCGATCCCTCTAAAATGGGAGTTCTCATTCCTCTAGATTTTTGTGACAATCATGTAAGAAAACATATATGAAAGTGTAAAATGTGAAATGCTTTACAAGAACAAGTAACTGTTGAAAGAGAGAGTACTTTTCATTTCTCTTTAAAAAGTCAATAGATGTAGAGGTCATTATTAATAAATTCTGTTTTATATCAAGAAAGAAAAGGTATCAGCTCTCAGGGAGAACACTAGCCCCATCCCCATTAGCTCTTTCACGGATCCACTTAGATGAAGCAGAGCCCATGCTCACAAATTCCTTTAGCTCATTATCAGAGCACTGCATTTGTTGACCTTCATTGGAAGAATGGCTGCACTGGAATTTCTGGGAAGAGTTCTTTTACATATCAAAGGGAATCAGAATAAATAATTTTAGTTACAAGCAGTATATTCTCCTGTTAAAAAATAAAGATTTTTCATCATGGTAAATGTGGTGGCCATGAGAATGTACAACTAAAGGGGGCAGAACTGACCAATGGCCCCAGCTGCTTCTCTGAAATCTATCACTTCTTTGTGATGATGCCACACCTCCCACGAGCTCTTCCCAGCCAATTACTGAGCTCAGCAGGAATAGTTTGGGTGCCCCATCCCTGAAAGATAGGACGTGCAAGGACTCCTCTATTGGCGGACTTTGTTTCAAGGTTGTCTCCCCTGCCAAAGTTTCCTTGGATGTCATAGCCACCTAAGATGCTTCCACTCAACATCACTACCTCTCTCATTCCCTCAGGTCAGACCTCCATCATGTTCTACAAGCTCTGCCATCTTCACCAATCCCACCCTGTTTTCTCTCACAAGTATTTCCCCTAATAAAATCTGGCATCATTTTATTGGAAGATCCAGACCAACATTGTAAAGAAAACTCTCAGTTTTCAAGGAAATTTTGCATCTATACTCACATCTATTGCTTTTAAATATTCAATGAATTACACAAATGGGAAATTGGAGTCCCCACTGTTTAAATGAAGAAATAAGTAACTTGGCCAAGATCAATTACCTCATTTTTTTTCAGTAGCTTCTCTATCTCCTAGCCTTCCATGCTCAATGTTCAGAAAAAAACTTTAAATTTACTTTCCCTTTTGATTATTATTTTCCTCGCACAAACAACAGCAGCACCTACAATTTATTAAGCAGGCAGTGAATAAGTGCTTTACATATATTCGATTTTTCATTTAATCCTCACAATAACTCAAGAAGGTAGGTACTTCCCCCTTTAAACATGTGAGGAAACAGCTTCAAAAAGTTAAGTAAGCTTTTCAAGATCACTCATCTACTATGTAGAGGACCCAGAACCAGCCCATGACTCTAAATCTAATGTTATTAGCATTAATAACAATATCTCAAATCTGTAGAACATTTTACTAAGCACTTCTAGATGTGTTAGGAAGTGGGATCGGCACCCACCAGTAACTCCCGCTGCATTAGTCTAGAGAAGACAAGTGCTAGGGAAAGAAACAGGGGTGACAGGAGCTGACAAGGTACAGGCAAGGGTGAGAATGACTAACCTTCTCCCAAATGCTTCAGCTCAGGTCGCAGAAGAGTTGCTCGTGGCCATCGGTACTCCAAGGGCCCTTATTTCAAAGAAAGTATGGGGGGGAAAAGTAAGTTTTTGTTAAAGAGATTAGCATAATATAGTTTCCCAAGTAATCTTCCTAAATTTATTAGATGGAAACCAGCTTCCTACCACCTACCAGCCATGGAATGGGGAAGAAAGCATCAAGCACTCAAGGTTCTGCATGATCCAATTTTTAGCCTCCTCTCCAGCTTCATCTCTCCTCTTGCTGTGTTTTACCTGATTAAAATACAACAGCTTAAATACAACAGCATCCACACTGTGCTGTCACATGCCTCTGTACATTCGGTCATGCAGTTCACTGTCTAATTCATCCTTCCTTCCCTTCCTCTGGCTAACTCTTACTCATTCCTCAGCAACTCAGCTCAGGCACCATGTACTTCAGGAATTCTTGTTCAACACCCAGGCTGAGGAAACCCAAAAAACCCTCCTCTGTGCTCCCTTATCTTAACCCCAGTGCTTACCTCACCTCACCTCAACATTTCCATTATTATGTTGAGATTATCTCCCACTAGAAAAACAAACAGAATTATTTCTCCTTAAAACATCATCCATACCTCACCACTCTGGCCCATAAAGTGCTTCGAAGGGGATCCTATGGCCGGTAAAAGAAGATCCAGGTTCCATGCTCTGGCTTTCAAGGCCCTAAATGATGTGGCCCCTGACCGTCTCTCCAAACTCTCCCTTTTTCCCTTGCTTACTAACTGTCATACCACTCTGCATTCAGATCCATTACCATGCCAACCCTATTTTGCCTTAAGACCTATTTCCTCCACTCTTTGTAGAGTTGTGCCTTTTTATTCTCCAGATCTCCACTTGAATGTTGCCTTCTTAGAGGTGCCTTCCATCCCCACCTCTAGAACTATCATTATTCTCTCCCATTGTTACCTATTCCTTCTCCTCATTGCAACCACAAAACTTTATAAATAGGATATTTATTCATTTATTTATTTAAATCTTGAATGTAATGGAAAACACATCCTCAACTCCTCATGCTTCTTGAGAGCAAGGATCCAGGCTTATTAAATTATATTCTTCCAAGGTGTTTGGTGCAACAGTATGTCCTTAAATTTGCTGAGTAAATGAATGAGCAAGCAAAGTTCAGGAAGAACATTAAAAGAGAGGGAATTACAAAATAGCAGAGATATATAGAAGTTAAATATTAGTTAGTTTCCATAATGACTTGTGTTGAGGGAACTCTAAGTGCTTCCTAAATATTAATTATATTCTATTCACAGGAAAAACTCATTATCTCTAACTTACAAGCATAAAAGGAAAACCAAGCGAAGTGACTTTTCCAAAAGCAATGTAATGAATTAAATAGGGAGCTTTGGTCTTGACTCTGAACAGCTTCATTTTATACCATCTTGTTCCCAAAGGATATGGGGTGGCTTTGAAAGACACAGATAGTTACACAATTTAGAGTGTCCACAAAAACAAAACAAGCCAGTTGCTCAGGAGAAGCACGACTATTCCTGGTACAAGGTCTGAAAAAAAATTTTCCCTTGGGTCCTCACAAAGCGTAGCAAACCACATCCTCAATCACATCCCCCAGGATATGCAGCAGTGAGGCTCACAGGGTTGTTTGCTAGCATTCCTCAGTGTGGGCTGATGGCACAAGGCCAAGGTTCAGATCCATGGAGCAATTCTCCAAGAAGCCTAATCAAGACAGCCCAGGTGTGCAATTCTCTGATGATCTCTCTTAATCCAAAAAGACATCTGGAGATTCTGGAAGAATCATTTAACAGCACAGCCTTCATATGCTGGGCTCTGTGAATTTTACTTCTCACATGAAAACTTCTAAGTATTAAGTAATAGTGAACTGAAAGTGACCAGCATCCAGATCACAGTCAACGTTGTGGAACTATTGAAAGTTCCATATGATTTATCAGTCAAATGACGTGGAGAAGGTATAAGCTAAGCTGCTGTAATAAGGAGACACCAAAATACAGTAACCTGGATAAAACTAAAGTTTAATTCTCGCTCATGTAACAGTCCAGGTATAGGAGGGTTGTTCAAGACAGGTGGGAAGCTCTGCTCCACAAGGTCATCTAGGGACTCAGGCTGGCAGTGTACTTCTACCGTCCTTAATAAGCAGCTCCCTTTCAGTCCAAGGCAGCTTTTCTGGTTGTCGCCATCTTAGAGTCAAAGGAAAGAAAGAGAGTAAAAGCAAACAGCTTCCTTGTAAAAATGTAATCTAAAAGTTGTACATATCAGTTGTTTGATCATTTAGTGACATGGACACACCGACTTGCAAGGAAGACTGGGGAATGGAATCTATACCTGGACAGCCTCATATCTGCCTAAAACTCAAGGAGATTGTATTACTTCCAGGAAGACTAGGAGAGTCAATAAGGGAAACCATAAGACTATGTCACTGGGAATCGGCATCTGCTTAAACAGAATTATCCTCTGATTAAAGAACCACCCACTACTAGCCAGAGGTATATAAAGGCAGACACCAGTTACAGGTTCAAGTTTTCTACATTCATGTGTTGTGTCCAGTGCACAGACAATGAAGGATCAAGACCCCAAAGTTCTACATCATATGCATGGCTACACTCATTTTAGCCAGAAAAAAAAGTTAACTTGTTGTTTCTAAATACCAATTATGACCGTAAAAGAATCAATAGAGCCTCCATGTAATATTAGATATTAAGAACTGTCATACCCTTGTGAACCCTCCAAGATAAACTAATTGCAAAATGTAAGCGAAGATAAACAAGTAAGATGACAACCACATAGGATTCTTAACTCTAAGCTAGTTAAATGTCAGAGGACTTTTACTAAAACTCAGTAAATTGGTTTTGGAATAGTTGATGTTAGACGACTTTGTTCTGGCAGCCATTGGATGACAGCATCAGTTTGTCTGTGGAGGTATTCTTAGTTTGAAACAGTAAATATCATGATGAGGTCAGCATATTGTTACTCTCTCTGTCTAGAGAGGTAGAAAGCATATGCCTATCTCATCCAAAGGGGATGTCACATTATTGCCATACAAGTTTATAAAAATTGGGCAGCAGGATTTATTACTTACCCCACTGAAAATCATCTGCTCCCTCAGGAGACTGCTCTTGTCTCTGCTGACTTAAATGGCAGTATTAAGGTTTAGATTTAGTCTATATGGACATAGATTTTCTCCCATAAGCAATTCCTTCCCGTGGAGTGAAAGTTTAAGAAAAAGTCAATACAAGCTAAAACTTAGTTTCTTCTTCCTAATTTTCTCCACGAATATAACAATGGTTTAACGTGTTTAAAGCTGACCTACTCCAACAATGTTTAAAGCTGACCTACTCCTCATGTAATAGATTTGGCCTAAGAAGTCCACATGTGAACTTTGAAAGAAGCAAACAGGTACTTAGTCTAGATATCAGATGGGTAAGTATACAGGTCCAGAATTCGGGAGGAATAGGTGGTTGCTCTATTAAATACGGAGGGGCCTATATGCTATCAGTAGGCATGCTTTCAAGCATGCCCTCATTACTGGAACGAATAGCCAATGTAAACCCTGAATAATTTGCCTTAAACATCAATCAATGTCCTTCCAGCTGGGGTCTTCCAAGACATGATGTGATCACATGTATGTACACTTGTATGTATAAACAATGATGCATCTACCAGAGCTAGGTTCTAATCAGCACAATTTGGTAAGGGGAGAAGGAAAGGACAACTAACATCGGTGAAGCATCCCTATGTGCCAGGGGTAATACTACATCCTTTATCTTTGTTTTTGCATTAATTTCTCACAACAACCCTGTGAGGCAGGCATTATCATCACCATTTTAGAGATGAGGAACCTGAATCACAGAGATATGAAATGACCAACCCAAGGTCACACAGCTTGTGCACAGAGAAGCTGGAATTCAACCCAGTTTGATTGCACAGTTCATGCTCTTTCAAATAAACCACACTGCTGATCTGGAATTCTACTTACTCCCCCACTTACTTTGGGCACCATATTGTTGACCACAAATGCGGCTTGAGTCTACAAAGTTCAGGAGTGGTCCCTAAAGGGCCTTTTAATTCCACTGAAATTCTGCTAGTAGTCTCCTTGTCTGTTTTACCTGCTGTTACATACATCACCTAAAATAGTGCCTGCACCCTCTCCTCCCCCAGAAAAAGGTTTTTAAGTGAATGAATGATTGAGACTAGTCATTTCCTTGTAACAAGGTTAGTATACAATTTCTAGAGACTTCTCAATGTGTCTAACTGCTTGAATCTCTTTAAAATACAAATTCTGCCTACAATGTATTTCATATGATTTGACAACTATATCTAGTAGTATTCATTTCTTTACATAGATCTTTATTGGAGTATATTGCTTCACAATACTGTATTAGTTTCTGTTGCACAGCAAAGCAAATCAGCCATATGCATACACATGTCCCCATATCCCCTCCCTCTTGAGCCTCCCTCCCATCCTCCCTATCTCACCCCTCTAGGTCATTGCAGAGCACCAAGACGATCTCCCTGTGCTATGCTACTGCTTCCCACCAGCCAACTGTTTTACATTCGGTAGTGTATATATGTCGATGCTACTCTAACTACACCCCAGCTTCATCCTCCAACCCCATGCCGCAACTCCATTCTCTATGTCTACCTCTTTATTCCTGCCATGCAACTAGGTTCATCAGTACCTTTTTTTTTTTTTTAGATTCCATATATATGCGTTAGCATATGGTATTTGTTTTTCTCTTTCTGACGTACTACATTCTGTATGATAGATTCTAGGTCCATCCACCTCATTACAAATAACTCCATTTAATTTCTTTTTATGGCTGAGTAATATTCCATTGTATATATCTGCCACATCTTCCTTACCCATTCATCTGTCAAAGGACCCTTAGGTTGCTTCCATATCCTGGCTATTGTAAATAGTGCTGCAATGAACATTGTGGTACATGACTCTTTTTGAGTTGTGGTTTTCTCAGGGTATATGCCCAGTAGTGGGATTGCTGGATCGTATGGTAGTTCTATTTTTAGTTTCTTAAGGAAGCTCCATACTGTTGTCCATAGTGGCTGTATCCATTTACATTCCCACCAAAACAGTGCAAGAGGGTTCCCTTTTCTCCACACCCTATTCATCATTTGTTGTTTGTAGATTTTTTTAAATTGGAGTAAAAATGCTTTACAATGGCGTGTTAGTTTCTGCTTTATAACAAAGTGAATCAGTTATACATATACATATATCCCCATATCTCTTCCCTCTTGCATCTCCCTCCCTCACACTCTCCCTATCCCACCCTTCCAGCTGCTCACAAAGCACAGAGTGGATCTCCCTGTGCTATGCGACTGCTTCCCACTAGCTATCTATTTTATATTTGATAGTGTATATATGTCCATATATACACTACCACTCTCTCACTTTGTCCAAGCTTACCCTTCCCCCTCACCGTGCCCACAAGCCCATTCTCTAGTATGGCTGTGTCTTTATTCTGGTCATGCCCCTAGGTTCTTCATGACTTTTTTTTTTTTTTTTAAGATTCCATATATATGTGTTAGCATACGGTATTTGTTTTTCTCTTTCTGACTTACTTCACTTTCTAGGACAGTCTCTAGGTCCATCCACCTCACTACAAATAACTCAGTTTCATTCCTTTATAGGGCTGAGTAATATTCCATTGTATAAATGTGCCACATCTTCTTTATCCATTCATCTGTTGATGGACACTTAGGTTGTTTCCATGTCCTGGCTATTCTAAATAGAGCTGCAATGAACATTGTGGTCATGACTCTCTGAATTACGGTTTTCTCAGGGTATATGCCAAGTAGTGGGATTGCTGTGTCATATGCTAGTTCTATTTTTTGTTGCTAAGAAACTTCCATATTGTTCTCCATAGTGGTTGTATCAATTTACATTCCCAACAACAGTATATGAGGCTACCCTTTACTCCACACCCTATACAGCATTTATTGTTTCTAGATTTTTTGATAATGGCCATTCTGACCGGTATGAGATGATATCTCATTGTAATTTTGATTTGCATTTCTCTAATGATTAATGATGTTGATCATTCTTTCATGTGTTTGTTGGCAATCTGTATATCTTCTTTGGAGAAATGTCTATTTAGGTTTTCTGCCCATTTTTGGATTGGGTTGTTTGTTTTCTTGTTATTGAGTTGCATGAGCTGCTTGTAAATTTTGGAGATTAATCCTTTGTCAGCTGCTTCATTTGCAAATATTTTCTCCCATTCTGAGGGTTGTCTTTTGGTCTTGTTTATGGTTTCCTTTGCTGTGCAAAGCTTTTAAGTTTCATTAGGTCCCATTTGTATATTTTTGTTTTTATTTCCATTTCTCTAGGAGGTGGGTCAAAAAGGATCTTGCTGTGATTTATGTCACAGAGTGTTCTGCCTATGTTTTCCTCTAAGAGTTTGATGGTGTCTGGCCTTACACTTAGGTCTTTAATCCATTTTGAGTTTATTTTTGTGTATGGTGTTAGGGAGTGTTCTAATTTCATTCTTTTACATGTAGCTGTCCAGTTTTCCCAGCACCACTTATTGAAGAGGCTGTCTCTTCTCCACTGTATATTCTTGCCTCCTTTATCAAAGATAAGGTGACTATATGTGCATGGGTTTATCTCTGGGCTTTCTATCCTGTTCCATGGATCTATCTTTCTGTTTTTGTGCCAGTACAGTACTGTCTTCATTACTGTAGCTTTGTAGTATAGTCTGAAGTCAGGGAGCCTGATTCCTCCAGCTCCGTTTTTCATTCTCAAGATTGCTATGGGTATTTCGGGTCTTTTGTGTTTCCATACAAATTGTGAAATTTTTTGTCCTAGTTCTGTGAAAAATGCCAGTGGTAGTTTGATAGGGATTGCACTGAATGTGTAGATTGCTTTGAGTAGTAGAGTCATTTTCACAATGTTGATTCTTCCAATCCAAGAACATGGTATATCTCTCCATCTATTTGTATCATCTTTAATTTCTTTCATCAGTGCCTTATAAGTTTCTGTATACACATCTTTTGTCTCCTTATGTAGATTTATTCCTAGATATTTTATTCTTTTTGTTGCAATGGTAAATGGGAGTGTTTTCTTAATTTCAGTTTCAGATTTTTCATCATTAGTGTATAGGAATGCAAGAGATTTCTGTGCATTAATTTTTTATCCAGTTACAATACCAAATTCATTGTTTAGCTCTAGTAGTTTTCTGGTAGCATCTTTACGGTTCTTTATGTATAGTATCATGTCATTTGCAAACAGTGACATCTTTACTTCTTCCTTTCAGATTTGGGTACATTTTATTTCATTTTCTTTTCTGATTGCTGTGGTGTAGACTTCCAAAACTATGTTGAATAAGAGTGCTGAGAGTGGGCAACCTTGTCTTCTTCCTGATCTTAGTGGAAAAGATTTCAGTTTTTTACCATTGAGGACGATGTTGGCTGCGGGTTTGTCATATATGGCCTTTATTATGTTGAGGAAAGTTCCCTCTATGCATACTTTTTTGGAAGGTTTTTATCATAAATAGGTGTTGAATTATGTCGAAAGCTTTCTCTGCATCTATTGAGATGATCATATAGTTTTTCTCCTTCAATTTGCTAATAGGGTGTATCATGTTGATTGATTTGCATATATTGAGGAATCCTTGCATTCCTGGGATAAACCCCACTTGATCATAGTGTATGATCCTTTTAATGTGCTGTTGAATTCTGTTTGCTAGTATTATTTTTATTTTTATTTATTTATTTATTATTGTTTTTTGTGGCAGTACATGTGCCTCCCACTGCCATGGCCTCTCATGTTGCGGAGCACAGCCTCCGGATACGCAGGCTCAGCGGCCATGGCTCACGGGCCCTGCTGCTCCACGGCATGTGGGATCTTCCTGGACTGGGGAATGAACCGATGTCCCCTGCATTGACAGGCGGGCTCTCAACCACTGTGCCACCAGGGAAGCCCTGTTTGCTAGTATTTTGTTGAGGATTTTTGCATCTCTGTTTATCAGTGATGTTGGCCTGTAGTTTTATTTCTTTGTGATATCCTTGTCTGTTTTACATATCAGAGTGATGGTGGCCTCGTAGAATGAGTTTGGGAGTATTTCTCCCTCTGGTATACTTTGGAAGATTTTGAGAAAGATAGGTGTTAGCTCTTCTCTAAATGTTTGATAGAATTCACCTGTGAAGCCTCCTGGTCCTGGGTTTTTGTTTGTTGGAAGATTTTTAATCACAGTTTCAATTTCAGTGCTTGTGATTGGTCTGTTCATATTTTCTATTTCTTCCGGAAGGTTGTGCATTTCTAAGAATCTGTCCATTTCTTCCAGGTTGTCCATTTTATTGGAATACACTTGCTTGTAGTAATCTCTCATGATCCTTTTTATTTCTGCAGTGGTAGTTGTTACTTCTCCTTTTTCATTTCTAATTCCATTGATTTGAGTCTTCTCCCTTTTATTATTGATAAGTCTGGCTAATGGTTTATCAATTTTGTCTTCTCAGAGAACCAGCTTTTAGTTTTATTGATCTTTGCTATCGTTTCCTTCATTCCTTTCTGATCTGATATTTATGATTTCATTCCTTCTGCTAACTTTGGGGTTTTTTTGTTCTTCTTTCTCTAATTGTTTTAGGTGTAAGGTTAGGTTGTTCATTTGAGTTGTTTCTTCTTTCTTAAGGTAGGACTGTATTGGTATAAACTTCCCTCTTAGAACTGCTTTTGCTGCATCCCACAGGTTTTGGGTCGTCGTGTTTTCATTGTCATTTGTTTCTAGGTATTTTTTGATTTCCTCTTTGATTTCTTCAGTGATCTCTTGGTTATTAACTAGCGTGCTGTTTAGCCTCCATGTGGTTGTATTTCTTACAGACTTTTTCTTGTAGTTGATATCGAGTCTCATAGAATTGTGGTCGCAAATGATACTTGATACGATTTCAATTTTCTTCAATTTATCAAGCCTTGATTTGTGACCCAAGATATGATCTATCCTGGAGAATGTTCCATGAGCACTTGAGAAGGATATGTATTCTGTTGTTTTTGAATGCAATGTCCTATAAATATCAATTAAGTCCATCTTGTTTAATGTATCATTTAAGGCTTGTGTTTCCTTATTTACTTTCATTTTGTAGGACTTGTCCATTGGTGAAAGTGGAGTGTTAAAGTCCCCTACTATGATTGTGTTACTGTTGATTTCCCCTTTTATGGCTGTTAGCATTTAATCCATTTACATTTAAGGTAATTATTGATATGCATGTTCCTATTACCATTTTGTAAATTGCTTTGGGTTTATTATTGTAGGTCTTTTCCTTCTCTTGTGTTTCCTGCCTAGAGAAGTTCCTTTAGCATTTGTTGTAAAGCTGGTTTGGTTGTGCTACATTTGCTTAGGTGTTGCTTGTCTGTAAAATTTTCAATTTCTCTGTCATATCTGAATGACATCCTTGCTGGACAGAGGCATATTGATTGTAGGTTTTTCCCTTTCATCTCTTTAAATATGACCTGCCACTCCCTTCTTGCTTGCAGAGTTTCTGCTGAAAGATTAGCTGTTAACCTTATGGGGATTCCCTTGTATATTATTTGGTCTTTTTCCCTTGCTGCTTTTAATTATTTTCTTTGTATTTAATTTTTGGTAGTTTGATTATTATGTGTCTTGGCGTGTTTCTCCTTGGATATATCCTGTATGGGACTCTGTGCTTCATGGACTAAATTAACTACTTCCTTTCCCATATTAGGGAAGTTTTCAACTATAGTCTCTGCAAATATTTTCTCAGTCCCTTTCTTTTACTCTTCTTCTTCTGGGTCCCTTATAATTCGAATGTTGCTGCATTTAATGTTGTCCCAGTAGTCTCTGAGACTGTCCTCAATTTTTTTCACTCTTTTTTCTTTATTCTGCTCTGAGAAAACACTCCCATTTACCATACTTCTACTATTTTATCTTCCAGGTCACTTATCTGTTCTTCTGCCTCAGTTATTCTGCTATTGATCCCTTCTAGAAAATTTTTAATTTCATTTTTTTGTGTTCTTCATCACTGTTTGTTTGCTCTTTAGTTCTTCTAGGTCCTTGTTAAACGTTTCTTGTATTTTCTCCATCCTATTTCCAAGATTTTGGATCACCTTTACTCTCATTATTATGAATTCTTTTTCAGGTAGACTGCCTACTTCCTCTTCATTTGTTAGGTCTGGTGGGTTTTTACCTTGCTCCTTCTTTTGCTGTTTCTCTGTCTTCTCATTTTACTTACCTTACTGTGTTTGTGGTCTCCTTTTCACAGGCTGCAGGTTCATAGTTCCCATTGTTTTTGGTGTCTGCCCCCAGTGGCTAAGGTTGGTTCAGTGGGTTTTGTGGGCTTCCTGGTGGAGGGTAGTGGTGCCTGTGTTCTGATGGATGAGGTTGGATCTTGTCTTTCTGGTGAGCAGGTCCACGTCTGGTGGTGTCTTTTGGGGTGTCTGTGACCTTAGTATGATTTTAGGCAGTCTCTCTGCTAATGGGTGGGGTTGCTTTCCTGTCTTGCTAGTCGTAGCTTGCTGATCATTGAGTGGAGCTGGGTCTTGGCATTAAGGTAGAGATCTCTGGGAGATTTTCATCATTTGATATTAAGTGGAGCTGGGGGCTCTCTGGTGGAACAATGTCCTGAATTTGGCTCTCCCACCTCAGAGGCACAGCCCTGAGGTCTGGCTGGAGCACCAAGAGCCTGTCACCCACACGGCTCAGAATCAAAGGGAGAATAAAAGAAAGAAAGAAAGAAAGAAAGAAAGAAAGAAAGAAAGAAAGAAAGAAAGAAAGAAAGAAAGAAAGAATTAGATATAAATAAAACAAATGTATTAAAATAATAAAATTAGTATTAGAAACATTTTTAAGTAATTTAAAAAAAAGAAAGAAGAGAACAACCAATGCAAAAAAGAAATCACCAATGATAACAAGTCCTGAAAACTATACTAACAAAAAAACAAAGAAAACACATGAAAAAAACGGCAGACAGAACCTTAGGACAAATGGTAACAGCAAAGCTATGCAGACAAAATCACACACAGAATCATACGCATGCACACTCACAAAAAGAGAAAAAGGGGAATACACACACGCACACACACACACACACACACATATATTTTGTTGCTCCCAAAGTCCACCTCCTCAGTTTGGGGTGACTAGTTGCCTATTCAGGTATTCCACAGATGCAGGGTACATCAATTTGACTGTGGAGATTTAATCCACTGCTCATGAGGCTGCTGGGAGAGATTTCCCTTTCTCTTCTTTGTTCGCACAGTGTTGATTGTAGATTTTTTGATGATGGCCATTCTGAGCAGTGTGGGGTGATACCTCATTGTAGTCTTGATTTGCAGTTCTCTAATAATTAGTGATGTTGAGCAGTTTTCCACGTGCCTCTTGGCCATCTGTATGTCTTCCTTGGTGAAATGTCAATTTAGGTCTTATGACCATTTTTTAAATGGATTGTTTGTGTTTTTGATATTGAGCTCCACGAGCAGTTTGTATATTTTGGAGATTAATCCTTTGTTGTTTCATTTGCAAATATTTTCTCCCATACTAAGGGTTTCCTTTTTGTCTTATTTCCTTTGCTGTGAAAAAGCTTTTAAGTTTAATTAAGTTTCACTTGTTTATTTTTCTTTCATTTCCATTACTCTAGGAGGTGGGTCAAGAAAGATGTTGCTGTGGTTTATGTCAAAGAGTGTTTTCCCCATATTTTCCTCTAAGAGTTTTATAGTGTCTGGTATTACATTTAAGTCTTTAATCCATTTGGAGTTTATTTTTGTGTATGGTGTTAGGTAGTGTTCTAATTTCATTCTTTTACATGTAGCTGTTCAGTTTTCACAGCATCACTTACTGAAGAGGCCACCTTTTCTCCATTTTATGTTCTGTCCTCCTTTGTCGTAAATTAGGTGACCATATGTACGTGGGTTGATCTTTGGGCATTCTATCCTGTACCCTTGATCTATATTTCTGTTTTTGTGCCAGTACCATACTGCCTTGATTACTGCAGCTTTGTGGTATAGTTTGAAGCCAGGGACCCTGATTCTTCCAAATCCATTTTTCTTTCTCACGAATGCTTTGGCTAATCACGGATTGTGTTTCCATACAAATTGTAAATTTTTGTTTCTAATGCTGTGAAGAATGCCATTGGTAGTTTGATAGGGATTGCACTGAGTCTGTAGATTGCTTTGGGTAGTATGGTCATTTTCACAATATTGATTCTTCCAAGCCAAGAACATGGTATATCTCTCCATCTGTTGGTATCAACCTTAATTTCTTTCTTCAGTGTCTTATAGTTTTCTGCATACAATTATTTTGTCTCCCTTGGTAGGTTTATTCCTAGCTATTTTATTCTTTTTGTTGCAATGGTAAAGGGAGTGTTTCCTTAATTTCTCTTTCAGAATTTTCATCATTAGTGTATAGGAATGCAAGAGATTTCTGTGCATTAATTTTGTATCCTGTAACTTTACCAAATTCATTTGATTAGCTCTAGTAGTTTTCTGGTGGCATCTTTAGGATTATCTATGTATAGTATCATGTTATCTGCAAACAGTGACAGTTTTACTTCTTCTTTTCCAAATTGTATTCCTTTTACTTCTTTTTCTTCTCTGATTGCTGTGGCTAGGACTTCAAAAACTATGTTGCATAATACTGGTGAGAGTGGACATCCTTGCCTTTTTTCTGATTTTAGAGGAAATGCTTTCAGTTTTTCACCATTGAGAATGATGTTTGCTGTGGGTTTGTCATATATGGCCTTTATTATGTTGAGGTAGGTTCCCTCTATGCCCACTTTCTGGAGAGGTTTTATCATAAATGGGTGTTGAATGTTGTCAAAAGCTTTCTCTGCATCTATTGAGATGATCATATTGTTTTTATTCTTCAACTTGTTAATATGGTGTATCACATTGATTGATTTGCACATATTGAAGACTCCTTGCATCCCTGGGATAAATCCCACCTGATCATGGTGTATGACCCTGTAATGTGCTGTTGGATTCTGTTTGCTAGTATTTTGTTGAGGAATTTTGCATCTGTTTTCATCAGTGATATTGGTCTATAGTTTTCTTTTCTTGTGATATCTTTCTCTAATTTTGGTATCAGGGTGACTGTGGCTTTGTAGGGTGAATTTGGGAGTGCTCCTCCCTCTGCTATATTTTGGAAGAGTTTGAGAAGTTTCGGTGTTAGCTCTCCTCTAAATGTGTGATAGAAGTCACCTGGTTCTAGACTTTTGTTTGTTGGAAGATTTTTCATTATGGTTTCAATTTCATTGCTTGTGATATGTCTGTTTATATTTTGTAATTCTTCCTGGTACAGTCTTAGAAATTTGTGCCTTTCCAAGAATTTGTCCATTTTTCATGGTTGTGCATTTTACTGGCATATAGTTGTTTGTAGTAGTCTCTTTTTAATCCTTTGTATTTCTGCAGTATCCATTGTAACTTCTATTTCATTTCTAATTTTATTGATTCATGTCATCTCCCTTTTTTTCTTTGAGTCTGGTTAAGGGTTTATCAATTTTGTTTATCTTCTCAAAGAACCAGCTTTTAGTTTTATTCATCTTTGCTATTGTTTTCTTTGTTTTCATTTCATTTATTTCTGTTCTGATCTTTATGATATCTTTTCTTCTACTCACTTTGGGTTTTCATTGTTCTTGTTTCTCTAGTTGTTTTAAGTGTAGCGTTAGATTGTTTGAGATTTTTCTTGTTTCTTGAGGTGACATTAAATTGCTCTAAACTTCTCTCTTAGAACTGCTTTTGCTGCATCCCATAGGTTTTGGGTCATTGTGTTTTCATTGTCATTTGTTTGTATGTATTCTTTTACTTCTTCTTTGATTTCTTCAGTGATCTCTTGGTTATTTAGTAGCGCACTGTTTATCCTCCATGTATTTTTTTTTTTTTTTTTTAGTTAGAAGCTGTTTTTTTTTTTTTAACATCTTTATTGGGGTATAATTGCTTTACAATAGTGTGTTAGTTTCTGCTTTATAACAAAGTGAAACAGTTATACATATACATATGTTCCCATATCTCTTCCCTCTTGCGTCTCCCTCCCTCCCACCCTCCCTATCCCACCCCTCCAGGCTGTCACAAAGCACCAAGCCAATATCCCTGTGCCATGCGGCTGCTTCCAACTAGCTATCTACCTTACTACGTTTGTTAGTGTGTATATGTCCATGACTCTCTCTCGCCCTGTCACAGCTCACCCTTCCCCCTCCCCATAACCTCAAGTCCGTTCTCTAGGAGGTCTGCGTCTTAATTCCTGCCTTACCCCTAGGTTCTTCATGACATTTTTTTTCTTAAATTCCATATATATGTGTTAGCATACGGTATTTGTCTTTTTCTTTCTGACTTACTTCACTCTGTATGACAGACTCTAGGTCTATCCACCTCATTACAAATAGCTCAATTTCATTTCTTTTTATGGCTGAGTAATATTCCATTGTATATATGTGCCACATCTTCTTTATCCATTCATCCGATGATGGGCACTTAGGTCGTTTCCATCTCCGGGCTATTGTAAATAGAGCTGCAATGAACATTTTGGTACATGACTCTTTTTGAATTTAGGTTTTCTCAGGGTATATGCCCAGTAGTGGGATTGCTGGGTCATCTGGTAGTTCTATTTGTAGCTTTTTAAGGAACCTCCATACTGTTCTCCATAGTGGCTGAACCAATTCACATTCCCACCAGCAGTGCAAGAGTGTTCCCTTTTCTCCACACCCTCTCCAGCATTTATTGTTTCTAGATTTTTTGATGATGGCCATTCTGACTGGTGTGAGATGATATCTCATTGTAGTTTTGATTTGCATTTCTCTAATGATTAATGATGTTGAGCATTCTTTCATGTGTTTGTTGGCAATCTGTATATCTTCTTTGGAGAAATATCTATTTAGGTCTTCTGCCCATTTTTGGATTGGGTTGTTTGTTTTTTTTTTATTGAGCTGCATGAGCTGCTTGTAAATTTTGGAGATTAATCCTTGGTCGGTTACTTCATTTGCAAATATTTTCTCCCATTCTGAGGGTTGTCTTTTGGTCTTGTTTATGGTTTCCTTTGCTGTGCAAAAGCTTTGAAGTTTCAGTAGGTCCCATTTGTTTATTTTTGTTTTTATTTCCATTACTCTAGGAGGTGGGTCAGAAAGTATCTTGCTGTGATTTATGTCATAGAGTGTTCTGCCTATGTTTTCCTCTAAGAGTTTGATAGTTTCTGGCCTTATATTTAGGCCTTTCATCCATTTTGAGCTTGTTTTTGTGTATGGTGTTAGGGAGTGATCTAATCTCATACTTTTACATGTGGCTGTCCAGTTTTCCCAGCACCACTTATTGAAGAGGCTGTCCTTTCTCCACGGTACATTCCTGCCACCTTTATCAAAGATAAGATGTCCATATGTGTGTGGGTTTATCTCTGGGCTTTCTATCCTGTTCCATTGATCTATCTTTCTGTTTTTGTGCCAGTACCATACCGTCTTGATAACTGTAGCTTTGTAGTATAGTCTGAAGTCAGGGAGCCTGATTCCTCCAGTTCCTTTTTTCATTCTCAAGATTGCTTTGGCTATTCGGGGTCTTTTGTGTTTCCATACAAATTGCAAAATTTTTTGTTCTAGTTCTGTGAAAAATGCCAGTGGTAGTTTGATAGGGATTGCATTGAATCTATAGATTGCTTTGGGTAGTAGAGTCATTTTCACAATGTTGATTCTTCCAATCCAAGAACATGGTATATCTCTCCATCTATTTGTATCATCTTTAATTTCTTTCATCAGTGTCTTATAATTTTCTGCATACAGGTCTTTTGTCTCCTTAGGTAGGTTTATTCCTAGATATTTTATTCTTTTTGTTGCAATGGTAAATGGGAGTGTTTTCTTGATTTCACTTTCAGATTTTTCATCATTACTATATAGGAATGCCAGAGATTTCTGTGCATTTATTTTGTATCCTGCTACTTTACCAAATTCATTGATTAGCTCTAGTAGTTTTCTGGTACCATCTTTAGGATTCTCTATGTATAGGATCATGTCATCTGCAAACAGTGACAGCTTTACTTCTTCTTTTCCGATTTGGATTCCTTTTATTTCCTTTTCTTCTCTGATTGCTGTGGCTAAAACTTCCAAAACTATGTTGAATAAGAGTGGTGAGAGTGGGCAACCTTGTCTTGTTCCTGATCTTAGTGGAAATGCTTTCAGTTTTTCACCATTGAGGATGATGTTTGCTGTGGGCTTGTCATATGGCCTTTATTATGTTGAGGAAAGTTCCCTCTATGCCTACTTTCTGCAGGGTTTTTATCATAAATGGGTGTTGAATTTTGTCAAAAGCTTTCTCTGTATCTATTGAGATGATCATATCGTTTTTCTCCTTCAATTTGTTACTATTGTTTATCACATTGATAGATTTGCGTATATTGAAGAATCCTTGCATTCCTGGAATAAACCCCACTTGATCATGGTGTATGATCCTTTTAATGTGCTGTTGGATTCTGTTTGCTAGTATTTTGTTGAGGATTTTTGCATCTATGTTCATCAGTGATACTGGCCTGTAGTTTTCTTTCTTTGTGACATCCTTGTCTGGTTTTGGTATCAAGGTGATGGTGGCCTCGTAGAAGGAGTCTGGGAGTGTTCCTCCCTCTGCTATCTTTTTGAAGAGTTTGAGAAGGATAGGTGTTAGCTCTTCTCTAAATGTTTCATAGAATTCGCCTGTGAAGCCATCTGATCCTGGGCTTTTCTTTGTTGGAAGATTTTTAATCACAGTTTCAATTTCAGTGCTTGTAATTGGTCTGTTCATATTTTCTATTTCTTCCTGATTCAGTCTTGGCAGGTTGTGCATTTCTAAGAATTTGTCCATTTCTTCCAGATTGTCCATTTTATTGGCATAGAGTTGCTTGTAGTAATCTCTCATGATCTCTTTTATTTCTGCAGTGTCAGTTGTTACCTCTCCTTGTTCATTTCTATTTCTATTGATTTGAGTCTTCTCCCTTTTTTTCTTGATGAGTCTGGGTAGTGGTTTATCTATTTTGTTTATCTTCAAAAAGAACCAGCTTTTAGTTTTATTGATCTTTGCTATTGTTTCCTTCATTTCTTTTTCATTTATTTCTGATCTGATTTTTATGATTTCTTTCCTTCTGCTAGCTTTGGGGTTTTTTTGTTCTTCTTTCTCTAATTGCTTGAGGTGCAAGGTTACGTTGTTTATTCGAGATGTTTCCTGCTTCTTAAGGTGGGCTTGCATTGCTATAAACTTCCCCCTTAGAACTGCTTTTGCTGCATCCCATAGGTTTTGGGTCATTGTGTCTCCATTGTTATTTGTTTCTAGGTATTTTTTGATTTCCTCTTTGATTTCTTCAGTGATCACTTCATTATTAAGTAGTGTATTGTTTAGCCTCCATGTGTTTGTATTTTTTACAGATCTTTTCCTGTAATTGATATCTAGTCTCATGGCATTGTGGTCAGAAAAGATACTTGATACAATTTCAATTTTCTTAAATTTACCAAGGCTTGATTTGTGACCCAAGATATGATCTATCCTGGAGTAGGTTCCATGAGCACTTGAGAAAAATGTCTATTCTGTTGTTTTTGGATGGAGTGTCCTATAAATATCAATTAAGTCCATCTTGTTTAATGTATCATTTAAAGCTTGTGTTTCCTTATTTATTTTCATTTTGGATGATCTGTCCATGGGTGAAAGTGGAGTGTTTAAGTCCCTTACTATGAATGTATTACTGTGGATTTCCCCTTTTATGGCTGTTAGTATTTGCCTTATGTATTGAGGTGCTCCTATGTTGGGTGCATAAATATTTACAATTGTTATATCTTCTTCTTGGATCGATCCCTTGATCTTATGTAGTGTCCTTCTTTGTCTCTTTTAAGAGTCCTTATTTTAAAGTCTATTTTGTCTGATATAAGAATTGCTACTCCAGCTTTCTTTTGGTTTCCATTTGCATAGAATATCTTTTTCCATCCCCTTACTTTCAGTCTGTATGTGTCTCTAGGTCTGAAGTGGGTCTCTTGTAGACAGCCTATATATGGG
Source organism: Pseudorca crassidens (assembly GCF_039906515.1). Classification (NCBI taxonomy): domain Eukaryota; kingdom Metazoa; phylum Chordata; class Mammalia; order Artiodactyla; family Delphinidae; genus Pseudorca; species Pseudorca crassidens. Next base: position 81,388,242 of record NC_090317.1, read on the forward strand.
TTTTGTTTTTGTATCCATTCAGCTAATCTGTGTCTTTTGGTGGGAGCATTTAGTCCATTTACATTTAAGGTAATTATCGATATGTACGTTCCTATTCCCATTTTCTAAATTATTTTGGGTTCGTTATTATAGGTCTTTTCCTTCTCTTGTGTTTCTTGCCTAGAGAAGATCCTTTAGCACTTGTTGTAAAGCTGGTTTGGTGGTGCTGAACTCTCTCAGCTTTTGCTTGTCTGTAAAGGTTTTAATTTCTCCATCAAATCTGAATGAGATCCTTGCTGGGTAGAGTAGTCTTGGCTGCAGGTTTTTCTCCTTCATCACTTTCAGTATGTCCTGCCACTCCCTTCTGGCTTGTAGGGTTTCTGCTGAGAGATCAGCTGTTAACCTTATGGGGATTCCCTTGTGTGTTATTTGTTGGTTTTCCCTTGCTGCTTTTAATATGCTTTCTTTGTATTTAATTTTTGACAGTTTGATTAATATGTGTCTTGGCGTATTTCTCCTTGGATTTATCCTGTATGGGACTCTCTGTGCTTCCTGGACTTGATTCACTATTCACTTTCCCATATTAGGGAAGTTTTCAACTATAATCTCTTCAAATATCTTCTCAGTCCCTTTCTTTTTCTCTTCTTCTTCTGGAACCCCTATAATTCGAATGTTGGTGCGTTTAATGTTGTCCCAGAGGTCTCTGAGACTGTCCTCAGTTCTTTTCATTCTTTTTTCCTTATTCTGCTCTGCAGTAGTTATTTCCACTATTTTATCTTCCAGGTCACTTATCCGTTCTTCTGCCTCAGTTATTCTGCTATTGATCCCATCTAGAGTACTTTTAATTTCCTTTATTGTGTTGTTCATCGTTGCTTGTTTCATCTTTAGTTCTTCTAGGTCCTTGTTAACTGATTCTTGCATTTTGTCCATTCTATTGTCCATTCTATCTCCAAGATTTCGGATCATCCTTACTATCATTATTCTGAATTCTTTTTCAGGTAGACTGCCTATTTCCTCTTCGTTTGTTAGGTCTGGTGCATTTTTATCTTGCTCCTTTATCTGCTGTGTGTTTTTCTGTCTTCTCATTTTGCTTATCTTACTGTGTTTGGGGTCTCCTTTTTGCAGACTGCAGGTTCGTAGTTCCTGCTGTTTTTGATGTCTGTCCCCAGTGGCTAAGGTTGGTTCAGTGGGTTGTGTAGGTTTCCTGGTGGAGGGGACTAGTGCCTGTGTTGTGGTGGATGAGGCTGGATCTTGTCTCTCTAGTGGGCAGGTTCACGTCTGGTGGTGTGTTTGGGGTGTCTGTGGCCTTATTATTATTTTAGGCAGCCTCTCTGCTAATGGGTGGGGTTGTGTTCCTGTTTTGCTAGTTGTTTGGCATAGATTGTCCAGCACTGTGGCTTGCTGGTCATTGAGTGACACTCGGTGCTGGTGTTAAGATGGAGGTCTCTGGGAGATTTTCGCCGTTTGATATTATGTGGAGCTGGGAGGTCTCTTGTTGACCAGTGTCCTGAAGTTGGCTCTCCTACCTCAGAGGCAGAGCCCTGACTCCTGGCTGGAGCACCAAGAGCTTTTCATCCACACGGCTCAAAATAAAAGGGAGAAAAAGTAGAGGGAATTAGTAGAAGTATGAGGAAAGAAAGAAGGAAAGGAGGGAAGGAAGGAAGGAAGAAAGAAAGAAGCAAGGAAGGAAAGAAGGAAAGAAAGGAGGGAGGGAGGGAGGGAGGATGGAAGGAAGGAGGGAAAGAAGGAAAAAAGACAGAAAGAAGAAGATACAGTAAAAATAAAATATAATAAACTTATTGAATTAAAAAATTCTTACTTAGAAAAAAAAAAAGGGATGGATAGAACCTTAGGACAAATGTTGGAAGCAAAGCTATACAGACAAAATCTTACACAGAAGCATACACATACACCCTCACTAAAAGAGGTAAAGGGGGAAAAATCATAAATCTTGCTGTCAGAGACCACCTCCTCAATTTGGGATGATTCGTTGTCTAAAGGAGGGAAGGAAGGAAGGAAAGAAAGAAAGAAAGAACGAAGGTAAAGTATAATAACGTTATTAACATTAAAATTGATTATTAAGAAAAAAAATTTAAAAAAAAACATGGACGGATAGAACCCTAGGACAAATGGTGGAAGCAAGACTATACAGACAAGATCTCACACAGAAGCATACACATACACATTCACAAAAAGAGGAAAAGGGAAAAAAATCATAGATCTTGCTCCTAAAGTCCACTTCCTTAATTTGGGATGATTGGTTGTCTATTCAGGTATTCCACAGATGCAGGGTATATCAAGTTGATTGTGGAGCTTTAATCTGCTGCTTCTGAGGCTGCTGGGAGAGATTTCCCTTTCTCTTCTTTGTTCTCACAGCTCCCAGGGGTTCAGTAGAAGCTGTTTTAATATGAAGAATATGAAAGCTTTTACATTGACTTTTCAACATTCAGTTACTGGTGCATAACAGGGACTCCATAATATTTGTTGAGTTGATGAATTCGATTGATAACCTAGAATGCTCAGTAAGGACAGTATTTTTGAATTGAAGGGTTGAATTAACGCCCATCCATGCGCCGGGCTCCCTGGGTCGGGTCTCCTCCATGTATTTTTGTTTTTTACAGTTTTTTTTCCTGTAATTGATTTCTGATCTCATACCGTTTTGGTCAGGAAAGGTGCTTGATATGATTTCAATTGTTTTAAATTTTCAAAGTTTTGATTTGTGACCCAAGATGTGATCTATCCTGGAGAATGTTCCATGTGCACTTGAGAAGAAAGTGTATTCTGCCTCTTTTGGGTGGAATGTTTTACAAATATCAATTAGATCTATCTAGTCTATTGTGTCATTAAAAGCTTGTGTTTCCTTATTTATTTTCTGTTTGGATGATCTGTCCATTGGTGCAAGTGGGGTGTTAAAGTCCCCTATTATTAATGTGTTACTGCCGATTTCTCCTTTCATGGTTGTTAGCATTTGTCTTACGTATTGAGGTGCTCCTATGTTGGGTGCATAAACATTTACAATTGTTATATCTTCTTCTTGGATTGATCCTTTGATAATTATGTAATGTCCCTCCTTATCTCTTGTAACAGTCTTTATTTTAAAGTCTATTTTATCTGATACAAGTATTGTTACTCCAGCTTTCTTTTGATTTCCGTCTGCATGGAATATCTTTTTCCATCCCTTCACTTTCAGTCTGTATGTGTTCCTAGGTCTGAAGTGGTCCCTTGTAGACAGCATATATATGGGTCTTGTTTTTGTATCCATTCAGCCAGTCTGTGCCTTTTTGCTGGGGCATTTGATCCATTTACATTCAAGGTTATTACCAGTATGTATGTTCCTCTTACCATATTCTTAATTGTTTTTAGTTTGTATTTGTGGGTCTTTTTCTTCTCTTGTGTTTCCCACTTGGAGAAGTTCCTTTAGCATTTATTGTAAAGCTGGTTTGGTGGTGCTGAATTCTCCTAGCTTTTGCTTGTCTGAAAAGCTTTTGACTTCTCCACCAAATCTGAATGAGATCCTTGCTAGGTTGAGTAATCTTGGTTGTAGGTTTTTCTCTTTCATCACTTTAAGTATATCCTGCCATTTTCTTCTCGCCTGCAGAGTTTCCACTGAAAAATCAGCTGATAACCTTATGGGGATTCCTTTGTATGTTATTTTTTGTTTTTCCCTTGCTGCTTTTAATATTTTTTCTTTGAATTTAATTTTTGTTAGTTGGATTAGTAGGTGTCTTGGTATGTTTTTCCTAGGGTTTTTCCTGTATGCCATTCTCTGTGCTTCCTGCACTTTGGTGACTATTTCCTTTCCCATATTAGGGAAGTTTTCAACTATAATCTCTTGAAATATTTTTTCAGACAATTTCTTTTTCTCTTCTTCTTCTGGCACCCATATTATTCGAATGGTGGTGCGTTTAGTGTTGGCCCAGAGGTCTCTGAGATTGTCTTCTATTCTTTTCATTCTTTTCCCTTTATTCTGCTCCTTGGCCTTTATTTCCACCATTTTGCCTTCCAGCTCACTTATTCGTTCTTCTGCCTCAGTTATTCTGTTATTGATTCCTTCTAGTGTATTTTTCATTTCTGTCATTGTGTTGTTCATCTTTGTTTGTGCTTTATTTCTTCTAGATCTTCGTTAAACAGTTCTTGTATTTTCTCAGTCCATGCCTCCATTCTATTTCTGAGATTCTGGATCGTCTTTACTATCATTACTATGAATTCTTTTTCAGGTAGATTTGTAGATTGCCTGTTTCCTCTTCATTTATTTGGTCTTGTAGGTTTTTACCTTGCTCCTTCATCTGTGACATATGGTTTTGCCATCTCATTTTTTTTTTAATGAGTCAGATTGTGTTCCTGTCTTACTGGCTGTTTGGCCTGAGGCTTCCCACACTGGAGTTTGTAGGCTATTGGGTAGAGCTGGGTGTTGTTGCTGAGATTAGGAACTCCGTGAGACCTCACTCTGATGAATATTCCCTGGGTCTGAGCTTCTCTCTTAGTCCAGTGGTTAGGACTTGGAGCTCTCACTGCAGGAGCTTTGGCCTGACCCTTGGCTCATGAACTAAGATCCTGTGAGCCATGTGGGGTTGCAAAAAACGATAAAAAAAAAAGAGGGAGAACAATAACAAAGTAAAAAATAAAATTAGACTAGGAAACTATCAGATATGTTAGAAAGAACATAACAATAAAAGTAAAGATGAATCAACAACCAGAAGGTTCTTCAGTACCACAATAGTAAAAATAGAGGAGGAGGGAAAAGAAAAGAAAAAGGCCTTGGCTGTGGAGGGCAGGGCCTAAGCAAGGGCGAGGTTTGAGCGGGGGGCAGGGCCAATGCTTAGGACCTACAGGGCTGAAAAGGCCCTGGGGGCTGTGTGGGGCGGGGCTTAGGCTCAAGGAACAGAAGGGGCCCAGGCATGCCCTCCACCCCTGGTCTCAGAAGGCAAGAGACCTCACCTGGGAGCCCATCAGGCTTCCTGGGCTCGAGTGGGCGGGGCAAATGCCCTCCTCTCCTCTCTCGCTCTTCCTGGAGAGTCCCTTCTACCTGCCTCTCCTGATCTCCCTGGCCTCAGAGGCACTGATCCTGTCTGGCCTCCAGTTCTCCTCCCCCCTCAGTCCCCCGACATCCTACCGGTTCACTTTGGGGTTCCTCCCGTCTCCTTGGGAGTCAGAGTCCCCCACCAGCAGCTGGCAGGTGCCCTAGTTGTGGGGAGATGCTAACTCCGCATCCTCCCACACCACCATCTTCTCATGGTCTCCTCTAGTATTATTATTAAACTGTCATTTATTGAGAATTTACTATGTTCATGGTATTGTTCTGGGTATTTATATGCATTATCTCATTTAATTTCACAGTAACTCTACAAAGGAGGTGCTTATTTCATTCACGAAAAAGCTAAGGTGTAGAATAACTCAGTAACTCTTAAGTACTTGACCCAAAGCTGTTCAACTCTAAACACCAGTGGTGGACCTACAAATTTAACATCTGAAACAGATCCTTTTTTAAAATTTCTACTTCTGTAAAACAAAATTATTTCCAGTAAGTATTATTTTAAAATACTTGATTCAAAACAAGAATAAATTTCAATTTTAAGCATATTATCCAAGGTCAGTAGGATATTTCACATATACACTAAAACTTGCATCCACTAAACAAAAGGATTACATCTCATGGTTCATATGTGGTCTGTTTTAAATTTTATGCAAAATAAAATCCTCTAAGTGGTCATACAAACTAAAAGAATGATGTAACTTATATTCTGTTTCTTTGTCTTCACAATCACTGTGGTATTTATTTCAAATCTTCCATTTAAACACAGGAACAGGTGCACTACAGGTATTAGAGACACAAAGCACATATGAGATGAGCAGTAAAAATTCCAAACCATTATGAACTTACTCTCAAAGCCAACAAATGTAGCTGAGTCCATGCGTACTAAGCACAAATTACATAACTAAGAGTTTTTTAAATTAATGTAGAAGACAAAGGATAAGATACAAATATGTGCTACTGTGAAGCTTACACATATATTATTAAGTTACCCTAGTCATTGTTTAGAACTTAGAACAAAAGATTTTCTCAAGTTGTATTGTATCACTGACGTTGAAAACTGCAAATGCATGTGATAATAAAATGCAAAACAACTTTTAATTTTTTATTATTGTCTTTAAATTCTCTATAGACAATACACCTCATATCGCCTGCACCTGAGGCTGACCCTTTCCACTACCACTCCCTTTGGTAAGTCACTGACACAGACAGCTCTCAATCTCCCAGTCACATCTGTACTTACTATTACTTGAGCTCAGTTATGCTCTTTCCTATTCACCCTTTAAATTCACGCAAATATCCACATGGTAGAAAGACCAGTTCTTCTCCAACATGGATCCCTATTAATAACTCCCCACTGTTAAGAAGAAAAGAAGAGTTCTTGGCCTCAGTTACGTTGAACATCCACCTGTTACTCAATAAACCTCTCTTTAAGATTGTTTCCTGTGCACAACTTACAAAGGGCTGCCTCACTGTAACCACAAGAGTTACAATCTTCTTCCTGTCTTTGTTAGTTTCATGTTCTCTTATTGTAAATTATGTGCATAAATTAGCATAAACTGGAAAAGTGGAAAAATCACTACAGTCACTGTCCATTTAGTGAAAAGCAAGCTCATCATCTTTAATATTCTTTTCCAATGGCTGGACACATCCAAGAATCCCTCTGAAAATGTAGCCTAAAATAAAATATTAAAAATGAACTATAAATTAGAGGTGAGAGGGGAGAAAATAGGAATAAGAAGATATTTAGAATAATCCTGATAAAGTCAGGAAGTTTTGTGAGAAAAAACAATTGTACTTATGTTATTTTTTGTGCATTATACAGTATCAAATATGTATGCCATATATGTTAGAGAAAATTACTAGTGTCGATATGATCTCAATAAATATATTGTGAATGAATGAGTTTGTAAAATAAATATTAGTTATACTGAGTCAGAATATTTTGTGTCATCTGTAGCTCTTTCTCCTACAGTGATTCATGTAAATTGCAGCCAGATTATATTTGCCCCTAAGGGAACTTAATCTCTTGACAACTCTACTTTACTAACATTCATTAATCCCTACAGTAAATTGAGATAGTTAATAGTCATAAACTTCCCTATTTGGGAAATGGTGATATCAAGACATGGTGACAGGGAGTAATTCCCTTGAGTGCCTCAGGGTGAGTGACAAGAAAGGAGATGAGGGTGGATCCCTGAGACTTGCTACGAACAGAGCTCCAGCAAGAGTCACAGAATCTCAGGGTGGAAGGTACCTCAAAAGCCATCTCCTACCTTCCTCGGCAAATGCTATGAACATTAGGCTCAAGGAAGGCGTTTTATCCCAGTGGTAGAGGAAGAAGAGGTTTAGCTGGAAATACTGAGAAAAAGTATCATCAATTTAGAGATTGAGGATTTGAACCCAAGTCTTTCTGGCTTTAAAACCCATACTCTCTGAATCTCAGTTTGCTCAAGTGTAAAACAAGGTATTGAACTAAATATTCTCTTAAGGCTCTCCCAATTGAAATATTCAGAAGGTTTCTGATAGCTTCAGATCACGATGGTCCTTTCCCAGCACTAACATTCTGTAAATAGAAATTTCCGGTATGGATAATGGGAGAGCTGTTTTAGCACTTCTTTGCTTGTAAAAGGTGCTGACAGCAGGAATTTTTGACTGAAGCTACCTTATTAGCAGCAGTACCTCCAGGTGTTACCTCCATATCAATAACTCTTACAAATGATCTAACACTACCATGTGTAAAATAGATAGCTAGTGGGAACCTGTGGGATAGCACAGGGGACTCAGCTCGGTGCTCTATGATGACCTAGATGGGTGGAATGTGGGGGCCGGGATGGGAGGGAGGGGATATATATGTATATACATATAGCTGATTCACTTAGTTGTACAGCAGAAACTAACACAACATTGTAAAGCAATTATACTCCAATAAAAAAACATAACTCTTGGGCTTCCCTGGTGGCGCAGTGGTTGAGAGTCCACCTGCTGATGCAGGGGACACGGGTTCGTGCCCTGGTCTGGGAAGATCCCACGTGCCGCAGAGTGGCTAGGCCCGTGAGCCATGGCCGCTGAGCCTGCGCGTACGGAGCCTGTGCTCTGCAACGCGAGAGGCCACAACAGTGAGAGGCCCGTGTACCACAAAAAAAGAAAACAAACAAAAAAACCCATAACTCTTACAAATGATCTTTTCTATTATGTGAATTCCCTCCTTTGATTATTGCATGATAATTCTATAATTTTCCTCAGTCACTACTAAGTCTCTTGACAAAGTGCTTCACTTTTTGAAACATACCTATATACTATCTTCCTGATTCTACCAGGAACTTATTTTGGGTTTTGTTTCTAAATGCTTTCCTGTCATCAAATGAGTTTTAGCGAAGCATCTATGTATAATACCTAGAATTTACTCTTGAATCATTTGGGGAAATAATCTATAAGACATGTCATTTGTTTAGCTCAGTGTAATTTACAATCTTATATCGTTTGAAGGAAAAGACTCCCTGTCTCTGTAGCTTTAGCTTCGTCTGACCATTCATCTGATGTCACATAGCCCATGTATCTTCCACATGCTGTATTTTCTGTACATACTATTCTCTCAAACAAATTATAAAAACACCCTAAAAAACACACCCTCAACTACCATCCTGAACTCTCTTCCTGAATGAGCTGCAACTCACCCCAAGTATCCAGGAATGATAAGAATGACCATCAGTCCAGCAAGCTAGAGAGGGAATAGCTGGCCACGTACTTCATCTATCACTGGTTAAATTGAGAAAGGAGGGAGTTCCTTCTCTTTGGTCCCCTTTGCTCTCTTTCAGCCTGAAAGTTCTCTAGTCCTGGCTACTTGCATTTTCAATCTATAATTAATAGCATTGTCTTTCTGATGATTGTGCAGGTAGTAGGCTAGGCTTAAATCTGGTGTTTTGTAACTGAGACGCAGGGAAGACAGGCAAAAGCCAGGGGAGAGACAAGAGACAGGGGAACATGGAGGAGACATTCCCATCCTACCTGCTTTCTTTTCCCACGGAGTCCACTGGTTGACACAGAGGGTGTTCAGATTGCAAGAAGAAGGGGGCAGGGAGTGGGGGTGGGAGAGAAGAAAATAAAAGTGACTGTGTATTTGCTTAAACAGAACATAAACAAACCAGGAACCCAATACCTTTGTATAACCCCTGTTGCTAATAATCATATAAGCAATCAGACTGCATCTGGGATTTTGCAAATAAAACAATAAAGACAGCCCCTGCCCTCAAGGGGCTCCTGGTCTGAATTCCATAAAAATGATGCAACAGTTGGCTGGAAAGGCAAGCCTGGCCAGGTAGGCAAGAGGAGGTATCCATGAACAGAGGAAAAGCTTGCTCGGGAAGCTTCTGAAAGGAAAGTTTGGGAATCTCCAAACTTAAATCCGGGCCCAACCTCTGACTCTCATCTGTGAAACAGGACTAATTGTAACCACTAGGTGAGATTACGGAGTGAGAATTTGGTGAAATAAAGTATGGAAAAAGAGCTTTGAAAACTATGAAGAAACATGCAAATATAAATTAAAATAAAGTTTGAAGCTTGGAAGCAGAATTCCCTTAAAAATGTCATTTTCAGTCTTTGGAGGATTGATACTCCTCTTACTTTCCTGTGACGCTACTGTTAACTCTCTATTAATATTCATTGAGCACCTAGCAACATGCCACCCACGCGTACATGAATTAGCTTTAATCTTCCCCAAAACCTGCCAGGTAAATACCATTATTGCCAACTTACAGATAAGGAAACATGGCTCTGATGAAGATAACAGAATTAGAATTAATTTTGCTCATTTAATCAACTTTCCATCATTTTCTCAGTCTTTTTTTAGTATTTCTTTCAACATATTTCTACCAGAATACTGAGATTGAGTATTAAGATCCCAGCCTCAGTCAATAATTTACTTTACTTCATTAGTTTATTCATTCAACCAATATTTATCAAGTCCCTACCAGGTGCCGGGGATTGCCCTAGGTGCTGCAAACCTGGGTTAAACAGAAAAGAGAAGGGCTCTGCTCTTTCGGAGTTCACTTCTAGATATAAGAGACAGATGATAAATAGATAAACAAATACATCCACGTGATACTATCACATACTGAAAGGTGCTATGAAGAATATTTAAATACATTCAAATGATAACTAAGTGAATGAACAAAACTGTCATTTACCCTATTAAAAAGGTTATACTTTTTATAACCTGGTGGCGCAGTGGTTAAGAATCTGCCTGTCAATGAAGGGGACATGGGTTCGATCCCTGGCCTGGGTAGATCCCACATGCTGTGGAGCAACTAAGCCCATGCACCACAACTACTGAGCCTAGCTCTAGAGCCCATGAGCCACAACTACTGAGCCCATGCGCCACAACTACTGAAGCCCATGTGCCCTAGAGCCCGCACTCTGCAACAAGAGAAGACACTGCAATGAGAAGCCTGTGCACCGCAATGAAGAGTAGCCCCCGCTGGCCACAACTAGAGAAAGCCCACATGCAGCAACGAAGACCCAACACAGCCAAAAATAAATTGAAAAAGAAAAGTTTATACTTTCCTCAACAAAATGTAAAGTGGAATCTGTATAATGCCATCCGTCTTGTTCTTCTGACAAAAACAAATGAGCCAAGAGCCAGAATAAATGCTTCCTGTTATCGAAATAGCATTATCAATGTCAAGGAATTATACACTTTGGAGGTGTGCAATTTCATCCAACAATTCTCTTTAAAAATCCTTAGCTATTTATACTTCCTCTCAGGGTGCCCACCAACCCAAGGCTATGAAAGAAAATGGAGACAGTTCTGAAGAACTTCCTGTCTGCAAATAGCTCCACCGTGATATAAGCCCATTATTATCAGGCATGATGGGATCCAGAATCTTCATGTTTGCCACAAGGGACACAGAGACGTGAGTATGCCTAATATCAGAAATAAAATAGGGGCACTTTGAGCCAATACGAGAGGGAGACAAATATTCAGACACACCTTGGGGAAGTGTCCTACAAAATCCATATGGATTCTTGGCCAAGGCTTCTTGGTTTATTACCACTGAAAATTAGTTTGGTTTGGTTGATTAACATTGCAAATCATAATATGTACCACAATCTTCTGTGGTTTTCAATGATCAGAATAAGTTCCAAAACATCAAGCATAGCTCCAAGGCTGTGACATATGTAAATCCTCCTGGTACGTTGCCAACAGAGTGCCCAAGATAATGTGATTAGTGCCTCTGATGAGAATAATTTAACTTCCTCATTTAAGAAAGCACCCTCAGTAAATAACCCTCGTTGACAGTTTACTACTCCCTGGGTGGAGAAGTAAAACAGCGAGAGCATAGTATTTGGAGATTAGGACCTAATTTGAGACATATCTGGGTGAGTCATCTTCTATAAGCTACTTATCCTCTTTGAAACTGTTTCCTCATCTGTAAAATGGGGATAGCGATACCTATCAGTCAGCATTTTTGTGAGAATTAAGTAAAGGAATGTGCATTTACACACGTCACAAGGGGCAAAACGTCATGTACCTGGTTAGGGCCATTCCTGGGGAGCCCCTGCTACAATCAGGATGTTGTAAGGATGTCTTAAACCCAGAATGTAAGATGTGTGTCAACCTGGGAGTTCCCTCAACTATCTGTGTTCAATACATTTTTTTCAGGCTGGAAAGGCAGGTCATTTAGGCCTTCTACTATTAAAATATATAGTAGAAGTGACAGTCCATTATCTAAGCTCTGTTCATGTCACCATCTTTGGAGGTCACCTCAACTCCAAACTAGATGCAATGAGAATCATCATAAGCACTGACAAATATTTCATTCATCTACTCATTCAATCATTCATTTCCCATCCATCATTAGATGTCACACACTCATTCAATAAGTATATTCCGAGCTCAGTGCTGTGCTGTGGACTGTTCAACAGCTGGGTTCACAGTCCAGGAGGGAGGAAGGTAACTCAGTGACTGCAGTACACTGTGATGAGGGCAATAACAACACAACAATAATAATAAAAGTTAACTCTGCTGATCAAGCTCCTGGTTGTAAGCATCAGACACCAACTCTGGTTTACTTAAGCAGAAAAGAAATTTATTGGAGGGAAACTATTTCTCACAGAATTTCTGGGAAGCTTGGAGGACAAGATGCCAAAAATGGGCAGGAACTAAGAGAGGTCACACAATAGGACCACAGCCAAAATCCCGCCACAGGGAAGATCTGGTGAGGACACCATGGCTGGTCCTGTTTCCATGGCTACTATGGAAAACAGGCTGTTCTTGCTGCTGCCAAGTTGAACAGGATAAACCCCTCAGGTAGTGCAGGGAGATGAGACACTGACTATAAGGCTGGGGCATCTGATAAGCCAAGCCCAAGCCCTGGGTCCCAATGGTGAGGGGAAAGCAGCAGCTGGCCTTTCAGCTTTGAAAGTGGACACAGGTGGATGCAGTTCTTCCAGGACTCATCCTGAGGGAATCTTCCAAATACAAGGATGGATTTCAGATGCCAGGCAGCCAAATGGTTACTGAGTGCCAAGGCACTCAGCAAACATGTGCCAAAGGCTGTGCCAAGCAACTTATATGCAATATCTCACTGGGTCCTCAGAGCAGTCCTATAATACAGGCACTTTACTATCAAACTTTACCGATAAACTGAGATTTGGCAAGAGGAAGAAACTTGCCAAGTTGTACAGCCAGTAAAGTGGCAAAGCCCTGATTCAAACTCAGTTTTCAACAACTGCTCTACACTACAAGGAGAGAGAGAAGTACAAAGGTTGTTGGGATCACAGACAAGAAGCCCTTGAATCAGAACAGGGAGTGAGGGAAGGCACCCCCAAGAAAGTGAGGTTGCAATGAGATTTAATGGATAAGAAGTTGGTTAGATATTGCAGGGTGGTGTGTGGGAACTGAGGGTAGAGGCAGTGGGATTTAGGAGAGGAAACTATTTATGAAAATAAAAAGTGGCATGAAACAAACTCAGGTTTCTTGGAAGAGGTTTTTGGTTCATGCAGTACAGCTGAAGAAAAGAGTATGAAAGAAAGGAATGTGAGTGGGAAATGTGGTGACCCCAACCTCAGGCACATGTTTGTCCCTAGAAGAGATTCCAGGTCATTCCATCATTAAATAGCACCCATAGCGAGAGAGTGACACTGGAATTGTTTAAGTCCTTTGTCTTCACTGAAAAAGTAGAGGAAATTAAGTGAGCAGAACATCCAGACAACATTCAGCACCATTTTCCTAAATTAATCCTACCATCCTAACTCTAGAACCTAAAGAGCAAAGACTCTTCCAGGGGCAGTAGGAATTCCAAAGAGAGTTCTCAACCTGGAGTGATCCTGAGTACTAAGTGATGATCCAAGTATTTGTGGAGAGTGATCAGGGACCAACTCCTGACAAGTCTGGCCAAGGTCAGAATTTCCTGAGACCCTCCCCCAGGCAAGATCAGCAAGGAACAATGCTCAATGCCTGACTCACTCAGTCCAGGCCATTGCCCCAAAGTCTCACCTCACATTAGCATTAGCACCAACTCAGTGGGTAGGCATGACTGGGTCATGCCTTGTCAGATTAAATTTTCAAGTGCCTTCACTTTTTTCTAAAGAGAGAAGGATATATTTTCGACTTTATGGAGGGGTATATATCAGCAACTGTTAAATGTCTCCAAAAATCCATTCTTTCCTTCTATTTAGTATTAGGACAGATACACGTACTCGTGCACACACCTCCACCCTGAGTTTTAGCAGAACACACATCCACTCTACCTGAAACACATTCTCCAGACTCTCTTGCAGCTAGATGTGCCCATGTAACTATGGTTCCCTAATGGTGTGAGGGTAGGAAATGATGTGTACAACTTCTGGTCACTTTCTTCACAGTAAATTGCTTGCCTACCAACCGGTTTCTTTCTCCCTTCTCAAGGGTTAGAACATGGACATGTTGTTGGCAAGAAACTGACTATGAAGATGAGGAAAACATTCTAAGAGATGGTGGACCAACAATAAAGGAAGAACATAGTTCCCTGAATGACCTCTTAGAGCTGCCCAGCCTTCCTGGGCCATCCACCTACAACAGAACTGTTATGTAAAAGAGAAATAAGCTCCCATATTATTTAATCCACTGTGTACTGGGGTTACTGCGTTACAGCTTAGCCTTTCCCTAACTACACAGGTTTCATCTGAAGGTAATGACAGAAAGTATGTGTTTTTTTGAAGACGTAGAAACCTAAGTTCTAATTCTAGCTTTACCACTAACTAATCATCTGCAGTCAGTCAACTGCTCTAGGTATTCTTCTCACATGCAACAAAGGGCAAATAATATTAATTTTCAGGTAGCTAAAAGAATTATAAATAAAGGACCCTGTATGGTGCTGGTACACAGTGAGTGCTATAATTGCTACTATTTTTATTGTTATTTCAGGTCACTGATAAGGCCTGCTGCAAATGCCACAGCACCATGAGGCATCCAACTTGGAACTCTCTAAACATGTTTAGAGGACTCCAAAATGCCATGTACAGTCAAGTTTATCTGACAGAACATGATATGAATTCTATTAGCTGACCTGGACGTCATCCCACTTTTGAACATCTATAGCCTTTCAATTTGGCATTTTGCATGTCAACTCTGCAACTAGAATGTGAGGGGAAGCCTCCACACCTGAGCAGCGGGGGTGGGTCTGCATCCACTGAACTCCTGCAGATGGGAGGGAGCTCTCTGCCTGCAGTCAGTGGTTGAGTTAGAGGCTGCTCCTTTCGTTAGTGTGGTATGACTGGTGCCATGTCACCTATGGCTTCTGGGACCAGTTTAGGTGACAAACTTGGTTCAGAAAAGGAGACCCAGGGAAGGACTTTGTCATTGGCTCTACTGGCCTCTTATATTTTATCCAAGAAGTTTCCAGATTTGCAACATAGAAGGCAGCAGTCACACCCATAATACTAGCAGCACACCCTGGCCAAGCTGTCAATTCTATTCATGAAATTCAAAGCCCTGAACCATGTCAGTGCTGATAAGAAGTGTAAACTGCCAATTCTTCAGAGTTCTTCAAATATCCTCTTATCATGTGGAGCACACGGAGTGAAAAGTCCCCTTATGGACTCCCTCACCCACCTACCCGCCCACCCCCAGAGAGGCAACACACTCTTCCCTCTGGAGTCCTATGTCTGTCAACTTTTTTTAAACCATTTTCTCAAGGTATGATTGACATAGAGAAAGTTGTACATATTTAATATATACAACTTGATGAGTTTGGAGATACGTATACATACATGATGTCAGCCTTAAGAAGGAACAAATTCCCCTCAGATCATAAATCCCAGGTAACATTCTAACTGAAATCAATTTTTTCTTTAGGCCTCAGAGAAGCCAGCTGTTTCTGCTCCTGTGCCAGGGTGGATATACTAGCTCATTGCCACTGGTTCTCCAGAGTCAATTTATGCTGCCTACTGTTGGCCAACATTTTAAGTAAAACTTCCTTGAGCTCATGGCTAGAAAATGTCACACTGGGTATCAGGACCCAGGCAAGGCTGTGAGCAAGCTTTCAACAAAAATTCAATGGTCCTTTACTGCTGAAAACATTGTTTTGACTTAACTCTACCTTGCTGAAGTGTGAAGGAATATGAGTTTACAAGGAAACAAAACCCCAAATGCTAAACCACTGCACCCTCTGTATGTACACCCTTTCAATTTGTCATTAACTTCCTGTTTTTCTGGTTCTCTTTTATACATAAAAAGACCCCCTGAATCCAACTTGCCCAAAGATCATTCCGTGGAGCCGCATAAGGCAGGACGGAGGCCCTCATGCTGACAATGAAAGAAGTCAGTTCCAGGCACTTGCCCAAGGTCACCTGGTGGGTCAGTGGTAAAGCTATGGTCTCAAAGCTTCCCTTCTGAAGTGCCCAGCATGTGGGGTGTTTTTGCTACACTAGCTGACATGTCATCTGTCATGTTCTCCTTGACTCATTCATTTTCAAGGGTCAGAACCATGCTAGTGTCCATGTCAAGACCTCAGTGATAGTGGCAAGTACCCCACAAGGCCTTCCATGCAAACAGTGAGAAATGTCAGCTCCCTTGAAAGGAGAAGTTTCATGCACAAAACCCAGCCATCCCCAGAGTCGACCGTGCCGTGAGGTCAGAGGCCAGGAGGCTTTTTGGGAAGGCACATTCTGTGTGGAATGTCTGAACTTGCCACGTCTCAGGGAAGTTGGACTTCTTCTCCCAAGGAAAGTCTTGTCCCGACTCTTGACAACTGTCAGCACATCTCACAAAGACAGGAACTCCCGAGATAGAGATGCTAAGCAGCCGGGAACCATTTAGCCGGGAAGACTAAAACTTGAGCTGCTGAAGGAAACCGGAGACTGAGTGATTTTTCTTCTCTGAGCTGCAACCTGTGAACTTTGAGAACGAAGTGCCATTTATTGTGGGCCTGCTCTGGGCCAGGCTCTTAGCACACTTGATTTCACTGAGGCAGTACAGCGTAGTGCACGGTTCCTCAACTGAGGCACCACTGACATTTTGGACAGGGCAGTTCTTTATTGTGGGGGTTGTCCTATGCATCGTAGGCTGTTTAGCAGCGTCCCTGGCCTCTACTCACTAGAGGCCAGTAGCACTTCCTCTTGCCACCTGTGATAATCGAAACTGTCTCCAGCGTTGCCAGCCCCTGGGAGGCAGATTCACCCCAAGTTGAGAATGATTACTATAGTGGCTATTTTGCAGGCTCTGGAATCAGACAGCCAGACTCCAAATCCTGACCCACCCTTTATCCCATTTATCAAATAACTTTAGAAAATTCCAAAACTTCTCTGTTCCTCAGTGTCCTTAACTGAAAATAGTTAATGGTAATACCGACACATAGGGTAGTTATGAGGATTAAGTGAGACATCACACATGAAGCATGTAGAATCAGGCCTGGCACAGAGAAAGCCAACCTTCCCATACATATACTCATCCTCATTTTTCAGAAAAAGAAAGTGAGGCTCCAAAATGTGACTAAGAGATCACACAATCAGCAAGCAGCCCAGCTAGTATGTGAACATGATTCTTCATGGGCTCAAATAACCATCAGTGAGCGGCCACCACGCAGCAAGCCCTGGTCTGGGCTCCTCAGCTAAGGAGGAAACGAGACAATCCCTGTGCTCAAGGAACTCCAAATCCAATGAAGGAGGCAGGCACGTGGCCTGGCAGTTTCAGAACGTGTGCTATGGCAGAAGGGCAGAGAAGTGCTGGGGTTGTGCGTGCTCAGTGGTGAGGCACTTGACCCAGCCCAGGTCATGGGGGAGGAAACACCCAAAGGGATCCTGAAAGACTCCAAAACGCTTTCCCCGTCACCACAGTGCTTATTTCATCTAAGAGATGACAGATAGCTTTCGACAGTGACTGCAGATGTACGTCTGAGGGGTGAAGTCTGCAATAAGCCTAGTCAGGGACACCAGCCTCCAACGATTTGTGAAAAGGGAAGAAATCGCAGTCTCCCTGAGATTGAGTCAGATCTCTCATTCAGAACTGCAGGGTGGGTGGGTTGAAAGCTGCCCCTCACCTAGTCAGTGCATCCTTCAGCGGTTTGGAGAGAGAGGTTAGCAAACCCCATTTGACAGCCCTGGGGTGGGTAGGGAGGTCAAAGACAATTAAAACTTAGCATGAATACACAGCGGCGATGAATAAGCAAAAACGCATATTACCACAAGAGCAGGTCCTTCTCCTTGAAGAAGCTGATTACATAAGAAGGGACCATAATCCTCATGATAGACAAAAGGGTTTCACAAGCAGAGATGTTTTAATAGCCCTGTATTTCACTTAATGAGCTGACTACTGAAGGCTCACATTCATAATTCCACTGGTTGGCTCAAACACCTGCATCATGTCTATGTTATCATATACCTGTACAGAATCCCAAATACTTGGAATGATCCTGTATGGCAGCCTGGGGCCTCTGCTAAGAAGGTGGGGAGGGCCAAACCCCAAGTCAGTCTTTTGAGAACAGGATCCAGTGTCACGTCTTGTCATTGATCTATGATAGGGAAGAAGACTCCATATGCTCTCACTGCACAAAGTGTGGCCCTTACACCAGCAGTATCAGCATCATCAGGGAGCTTAGAAAGTAAATACTCAGGCTCCACACCAGACCTACTGGATCAGAGTCTTTGGGGTGGGAATCTGTATTTTAACAAGCTCTTCACATGATTCTTTGTGTGTGTGTGTGTGTGTGTGTGTGTGTGTGTGTGATACGTGGGCCTCTCATTGTTGTGGACTCTCCCATTGCAGAGCACAGGCTCCGTACGTGCAGGCTCAGCGGCCATGGCTCATGGGCCCAGCCGCTCCACGGCATGGCATGTGGGATCTTCCCGGACCGGAGCACAAACCCATGTCCCCTGCATCGGCAGGCGGACTCTCAACCACTGTGCCACCAGGGAAGCCCCACATGATTCTTATGTTAAAGTTTGAGAAACGCTAGTGTAGACCATCTTCCCTTCACGTTCCCTTTCATTAATTTATTCAACAAATAGTTACTGAGTATCTATTCTTTAATAACCTTGCTACTAGATACTTGGTGTATAGTTGTAAATAAAACTGACACGGCTTTTGCTCTTGCAGAATTTAAATTCTTCTTTGGGGAGCAATGGGAATTTGTGGCCACATTTGGTGAGAAACCCATGACGGAATTAGAAACAAATGCTTATTCCTGACAGATATGCAAGTCGAGTCATATCATGTCATTAACATGAGCAGGCTAACCCAGAACAAATATTTATCAGGCACTGGGGTTATGCTAGATGAAAACAATGACAGAAACACATTTTTATTTCTCCTACCTGAGTCTGTGCCCCTTGAGAATGAGCCAACGTCCCATTTACTCTGGTTTCCCCAGGGCTCAGCATGGTACCTGGAACTCACTTAATATTTGCTGAATGAATAAGGAAAGGAATAAATCCCAATTAGCCTGAGAGGTTGCCCAGAGCCCTCTGTGTCCTAGGAACCCATGAACCAGCTTGCAACCTGCCCCGCAAGCTAGGAAAGGGTCCCCCACACACAATAACCTGCATGTCCGCAAAAATTCTGCAAGCAGGACCCTAACTCTAAAAGCCAGTTCCCCACCTAGCGGGCTGTGGAGCAGAGCTTCCTTCAGGGAAGTCAAAATCTCTCTGGAAGCACCTCCCTCTGTGCTAGAGGACTCTGTACAGAAGAGGCTGAGAAAGAAAGGCAGGAGAGATAGGCCTCCTGGGAGCTGCCCCAAGGGCAAAATTAGAAATGAGACTAGTGGGGTGGGAATGGGGGAGGACACAGTGAAGTGCTGCCCCCTACCCAGCCTTCCTGGAAAACAGGAACATTAAGCAGTTGACACTAACAATTAACAGCTCAGATCTCAGAGATTTCGCTCAACTGGAAAAACTTAGTGGCAGATTTTTGTTTCATTTGGATACTTGATGGACTTAAGCCAGACTGTATATTTACTTAGGAAGAAGAATAAAACATTAAAAACATATTCTTCATGCTGAAATTACATTATCCAAAAGCAAGGTAAAATCAGAGATTTCATATCATTTTTCAGCTCTCAAGGAATAAAATCCCCTCTGAATACGTGGATGTATTGTTTGGGTTTTGCTCATGCACTTTCTTATATGAAGAACATGATCTATTAAAGTGGGAGCTTTCATATATAATGAAAGTAACGACGCTCAGGGGCTATAGGAGGGCTCTGATAAAAGAAGAAGAAGTGGTGGGAAGAGCAGACAGAGCCTCCACAGTGAGTCCACCAGTGAGCAGCAGTCGACGGAAGGGGGCTTTCTGCTTTCCATCTTGTATGCCAGCAGGAACCTCCTCTGGCTTAACAGAGTAAGCCAAAAATTGGTATAAACCTTCCTCATGGCTCAGGTATAATGAGAGAGGACCCAAGAAAGGTTTACTCTTACCCTCAGTGTACAGAAGCTCCTAAGATGAAGCACAAATGAAAGGTTTACGGTCTCCCTCACCTTGTGCAGGAGAGGAAGGAAGGGGAGGAAGAGTCCCCCAGCCAACCACCCACCCACTGCTGCCCAGGGCAGGAGCCCCTGGGCTGAGCCCACAGCAGGGCTGCTCAGGGGTTCTGGGGAAAAGAATCATTAGGCCAAGGTGGAGATGACACAAATGCCCAGGCAGCTCCTATAGGCTCCGGGGACTTGGGTCTCCTAGGGAAGCCTGTAGGCCTCACAGGCCCAGAGCAGGTGCTTGAGACCCTCCTGCCTGCCCAGCACCAGCCTCCCATGTAGTGAGTCAGGCAGGGGAAGACAGAGGCCTGTGAACTCCTAGAACTGGGTCCCAGAAGGAGGGGAAGAGAGAGAAAGACCGAGATTAAGAAAAAGGGACTGAGTAAATGAGACTGAGAGAGACAGAGAGAGAGAGAGAGAGAGAGAGAGAGAGAGAGAGAGAGAGAGAGCGCATGCGAGAGTGAAAGAGGAGATTGATCGATGGCAAGAGAAAAGCAAGTGTTTAAGAAAAAGACGTCACTGAGAAAACCAAGAGTCATTAAGGTTGACTGAACACAATTTTAAGAGTTTCACATATATTAACTCATTTAATTAACTCCTTATACCATTCTCTAATGAGATATTATTATCCCCCATTTTATAGATGAAGAAACTGAGGTTTAGATTTAGTAAATGTCTGAACCAAGATTCAAGTCTAAACAGTTTGGTTCCAGAATATGGAAAGAAAAGAGAGCAGAAGGGAAGGCAAAGCAAGGCAAGACAAGGGAAGAGAAGAGGAGAGAAAGGGGAAAGAGAAAGAAAATCTTAATAAGGAAGACATTTCATGAAGTGGATGAACGGAGAGATGGCAGGCAACAGAGATGAATGGAGTAAGCCCTCACTATTAAATCTGACCACTGTGACTCTGAAAACTACCAGTCACTGCACAGAGGCTGCTCCCAGTTTGTCCAGTTTTTTTTTTCTATTCTGTCCAGTAGAAGCATCACAGGGCTTATTATTTCACAAATTTGGTTCCCCAAATCAAGCATTTCTGGAAAGTGAAATCTGGGAGAACACACGTAGCCTAAAAGATGGGAGTTAGTCCTGCCCTCCAAGGCTAGAGTCTAAAACTGTGTCCTTTAGATTATGGGACCCAGATCAATTAAACGACTCTTATTGTTTTCTAAACTCCAACAGATGATTCCTGCATGTTCACCCTGGGCCAGGCCCTCTACCAGGCAGTACAGAATGAGGAGGATGCTGGGCTCTCCGATGGCTCAAAAACCATGTTAGCCCCCAGTCAATGCCATGAGTTCTGTATACATAGTGGGAATAAAACTCACACAAGCCCAAAGCAGGGGGAGGATTGAGGATAGTTTCATGTAAGTGGCCTCCAAGCTAGACTTTGAAGGATGAGCTGGAATTTCTCTGGTGAGGAAGAGGATAGCAGGCAGTACCAACAGAGGAAACCACATGAACACAGATCTGAAGGTGTGAGAGTGTAAGGAACCTTCCAGAAAGTTGTTAGAAGTTCAGAGAAACAGATCTTAACAAGAAGTAGAAGGAAGTAACCCCAGTGAGAAATGTGTGTACTTTACCCTTTGAAGTCAGGGACCCTTTGAGAATCTGGCCAAGATCTGAATCCTCTCTCTGGAAAATACACTCACATACACACACACACACACACACACACACACACACAAACACAAAATTTTACATTCAGCATCACAGTGTTCTCCTATCTCCGGTAAGATGCCATCACTGTAGGCAACAGGGAGCTATAAATTGTTTATAGCAAGAGAGTGACATGATCAGATCCATGTATTAAGAGATGGCAAGAGAGCAGAAGGTAAAAACCCACACATTAGGGTCAAACAGACCTGGATTTGAGAGCCTACTCTGTGCCCCTTACTAACTATAAGACCTCAGGCAAGTTGGTTCAAGACTTAGCAATTGAGTTTCTCATAATGGTCACAGTAATAGTTCCTACCTCACAAGACTGTAGCAAAGATTAAATGAGATAAGGCACTTAAGGTGCATAGCACAGACCCCAGAGAACATGGTGAGCCCTGGCTCTATGGGAACTTTTTAAACAATGAACACAGTTCTGGTGGTCTCAATGAGGGAAGAGGGACGGCCCAGGGAATAATCCCAGGGAGCCTGGCTCACCCACCACCCCAGGAGGCACCCAATCCTAGGTCTCTATCCGTGGGTACCTGGCTATGTTATGTGCCTTTAGAATGAGGCTCAGTTCTCAACAACATAGGTTCTCAGGAGGTGTGTGCTACTACTTCCTTTACAAATAGATGGTTCCAGCACCTCTTGCAGCCAGAAACATGGGATTGGAGAATGACTGAGCAATGCAGCTCACTCAAAATGTTTCCAAATTGATTTCATAACCAGATTATGCCTAAGATTTAAACTTGGCAACCACAGGTCTATTCTTCAGATTGTGAAACCAATGTTCAAACAGCTGATGAGGCAGATTCCCAATCGAATTACACAGGTTGCATTGAAGATGCCGACCATAGATATGTCATGGACACTTCACTATGTCTCGCTCAGCAGGAAGGGCACAAACCACTGAGAGAACTCTGCTTACTGAGCACAAATTCCAGTGCCTGGCACATAGTATGCACTCAATTACTATTTGTTAAATGAATGAATGAATTTATAACGAATTTATTATAAATGAGGCCTCAGGGTTTATCTATCTAGTTCAGTCTCCCATTCTGCATGTGTGGAAAGGGATGGTGAGAGAGAAAAAATCATATTCCCAAGGCCTTGGTACTTGTTAAGAGTTAAATTATGTCCCCATATGCACCTCAGTACCTCAGTGTGACCTTATTTGGGTCTTTACAGAGGTAATCAAGTTAAAATGGGCCTTAACTCAATATAGCTAGAGTCCTTATAAAAGGAGAAAATTTGGACACAGACACACACACTGGGAGAACACCATGTGAAGATGAAGGCAGAGACTGAGGTGATGCTTCTATAGGCCAAAGGTTGCCAACAAACCAGCAGAAGCTAGGAGAGAGGCATGGAACAGATTCTCTCTCACAGTCCTTAGAAGGAACCCACCTTGCTGACACCTTGATTACAGATACTTCTAGTCTCCAAAACTGTGACACAATAAATTTCTGTTGTTTAAGTCACCCAGTTTATGATATTTTGTTACAGTAGCCCTTAGCAAACTTACACAGTACTCTCTCTGCTACAGACCCAATGGTTCTGTAGAAAATGAGAGGCCATTCAGCTGACTTTTAATGGGCAAGCCTAATATCATGCTCCTTTATGGGATGGTCAGCAGGTCAATAAATTATAGGCTAGGGAATTTGATTATTCATTCATTTGACTAATATTTCCTGGGCACAGATGAAGCACAGCTCTGTTCCTGTGGTTGGTGAGCAGACACATGAGCCACAGAGGTGGACTCAAGAAAAGGGCAACACAGGAGAGTCTGGCTCAAAGGACTCCAAGCAGCCAAGTAGGAGACTCTCACTCTCCCTGGATGAGTCAGAAGATTTCATAGAAAATGTGACATTTGAGAAGGTCTCAAGATTAGGAGTTTTCCAAGCAGAAAACATGGATAAGGGCATTCTGAGAAACCAAAACTCTATAAGTAAAAGTCTGGATTCCCCCACGGCAGAGGTAGACTGAGGGTGCAGTGAGAAGGGGCTCCTGGATGGAGAGGAGGTGGGAGAGGTTGTGTGGCATCAAACTGTGACGGGATGAGTTTGGGTTGTTATCCTGCATGCAGAGAACACAGAATCTTTCAGCGGGGCAATGATGTGATTGGATCATTTTTCAGGTTGACCACTCTGAGGGAGCATAGAGGCCAAGAGGACAAAGAACAAGAAGCTCTTGACACTGTCATATGAAGGATGACAAGGGCCTGAGACAGAGAAGTGACAGAGGGGACGAATGGATCCCCAAGCCATTTCTGAGGCAAAATTAGCAGACTGTGTTGACCTACGCTCCGTAGGATGTAAGGCTGCCCAATAGGAGGTGACACTGGCCTAAGAAGAATAGTGTCGATGTTTTCTTCCTACCTTCAGGAAAGAGAACAGGTACCCCCAGGTTTTCAGATCTCACACCTTTCTTAATGACTCTAGAGAGAAACCGATGAGGAAAATGTCCAGAAGAGGACATTTTTTTTGCTCACCAAGGGCAAAAAGGCAATGTGGGTGTCACTTCCCTTCAAATCTTTTGCATACCCAGCAAGTTCTGCCTCAACTATGGCAGGTGGTGGTCCACCCAGGGCTCTCTGCCATGCCAGAAGTGCTCCAGATCAACCTACCTTATTAGGCTGTGACCTCGCCAAAGGAGGCAGCCCCATGCCAGCAGAAACAGGGGTGTGAGAACTCCACGCCCATGAGGGAGTCACTGGGGATCAGGTAGAACGGGAGTCCTCCCAATCATATTTCACTCTATCTTAGATGCTCAGAATCTTGGGATTCACAGGAACTCACTATCTCTCTAGTCTAGTGGGCCTCTACAGCCTTCCATCAGCTGCTTGCCCAGCTCATGCTTAAACTCCTCCAGGAACTGGAGAACCCAACTCTTACAGCCCAGCTGATCTTTAGATAGCTTCCACTAGGCCTCCCTAATATATCACCGAGTGCCCCAGGAAAGAGGTTGAAAGCCACTTCTGCCTGACTCTCTTGGAGCATCTGAAAATACACTCTTGTCCTGCCCTCTCTTCTTCCGGTTAAAGCTATCCAGCGGCTCCAGCCTCTCCCACTGGAGTGACTTTACATCCACCCTCACTTTGTTCATGTTCCTCTGAACTCGTGCCAAGGCCAGATCACTTCCAATTTATCACTTGAGGTTTTTACATTGGAAGGAATCTTATTTCAAAGATTTCTCCTCTTTTCTCTGGCACCCCAAATCACTACTGCCTCTTTAGCATGTCACCACACCTCTGTGCATTCCAAAGACATCTCTAGTCTTTTAGTATAAAATGCATAAAGGATGTAGAGTGAAAGATGGGGTATGTGTGTTGAGAAGCAAGATAAGGATAGTAATTGGGGATGTGGGATACAGATTACCACTTTTCCTTCCCTCTGATTCTTCTGAGTGCTTACCCAGGCATGTCACCGTCACTATCTGAGAAGTTTGGAAACAGTGAATTAGAGCATGGTGCCAGGGTGACCACAACTGGGGGTTCAATCTTTTCATCCAGAGATCTGTTTTGTTTAGCAGGAAGACACTGAGGGTTCTAAGCTCTGGGGGTAAACATCCCAAGCTGGGGTATGCAAGACAATCCAATAAGATGAGGGGAATATATTAGAATTTTTATTTCTAATTGGTTTATCTCATACTTTTAAATTTCCAGTTTTTTCAGGTACTATGTGTATGAGTCCATTACACTATTTATAAGTAAATAAACATGCATATATTAGAGATGCATGCTCAATATATTTTTACAGAGATGCTGGCATGATCAAAAAGGTTTAAAGAATGCTGCCCAGGATGGCAGTCAATTAGCCCACACATGCCTTTTACTGGCTTTGGGGTGGGCAGGTAAGAGTGTGGATACTCTGCACACTGCTGAAAAAACTAGTCATTCTGCAGAGGACCTACTGACCTTTGGTAGGTGTATTATTAAGAGGGTGTTATTTAATCTGTATTTATACTGGTAACATACCTAGAATGAGAGAGGCGACAGTCACATTCAACCTTACTTGTCCAGACCACACCTAGAGAATTATGTTCCATGGTGGAAGTTACATTTTAAGAGGTAATTCCAAAACTGGAGTCTTTTGAAAGAACATTGAGAAACCATGTTATGGGCACTTGCAACGGTGTCATCAGAGGAACACTGGCTGAAACTGGGGGTGTCCAGCCTGAATGAAGTATGGGATACCTGAGAGCTGGCTTCAGATTCCTAAAGGGCGACCTTGGGCAGGGACAATAGACATAGTTTATGTGACCCAAGAGTTAAAGCCAGTGGGTAGAATTACAGGTAAGAAAATTTGGGCACAATCTACAGAATAACTTTCTGGCATTGCTGTCTCAAGAGAAAAGGTGAGCTCCCTGTGACTAGAGGTGTGCACACAGATGCAGGGTGACTACTTGTTGAAGATGCTGCAGAGGAGACTCCATCTTCAGATGGGTGGTTCATTTGGAACACAAGTTTTCAACAAAGTTAGCACATGGACAACTGGTGGTCATTGGGTGGGTGATTTTAGATGATACATAAACAGATTTTTTTTTATTTTAATAGTTAGTTATAAGGCGATCTCACAGATACCTTTGATTTAGATGAGGCTGAATTTACTTCTCAGTCAACTGATGTAAAGAAAACCATCAAGAAGAAGACAGTAGAGGGCACCTGCAGACATGGCAAAATGCTTAAATAACTGAAGACAAGGAAACAATGGCGATGACTAGGAGAACAAGAAAGCTCCTCCCTGCCTCAAGATTCCAAGATTCTCTGACCTTCAATACTCACCCTCGACCAGAGATCACTTTCGATTTTTGCCTTTCTCCTTTCAGCAAAGTGCAGACCCCAAAGCTGGAGTCCCCAGAGCCCTTGTGTTCACCTGGTGTTCCAGAACATCCAGTCCTGGTACATTTCCTTTCCTGCTCCCCAAATACACCTGTCCTGGATCCTGAACGACCTGCTTTCCTGTTATAAGATTAAACTGATAAATGGAAACCCCATTTACAACTGGGGCACCCTTCCCCACCTCCATGTCAGGGAATATATGTTTACTTGAGCAATGGTCTCCTGTAGAGTGTATTTGAACCCCAAGAGGAAACTCCAGAGTCAAGGATGTTAATCGTTAAGGCAGTTTTGTTGTTGTTGTTGTTGTTGTTTTTTGTTTGTTTGTTTTTGTTAAGGCAGTTTTGAGGGCAATGATTTTTAGTCAGAAAGGACCTTAGGAGCCCCTACCCCCAATCACACACTTACAAGAACATTAGAATCATGATGTACTTAGCTCTTTATAGTTTACAATAAACACCTCCCACATCCATTTTCACCTGATCCTCATAACCGCCCAGTGAGGTGGGTATTACCGTGATTATCCACATTTTGGGGACAAGAAAATTGAGACCCAGAGAGGTTGCTTAATTTGTTCAAGGCCACACAGCTTTCAAACCCACGCCCCAATTCCCTTACTCCAAATCCCAAGGTCAAACCACTGTACCACACTGCCCCCCAGTGTCCCAGAAAAGGGACTCTAGCGTAACTACAAAGGCAGCAAGAGCAGCTGCCGTCCCTACATTCGCAACAAACAAGAGCTCTTTTTAGTTTTTACTGACTGCCTGGATTGTGATGTGGGTGGTTAGCCTCAGAATGATTCTTGCATAGCTCACATCTGCCCCTCAAGAAGCCAAGCAATTTCTTCATCTGCTTAATATATGTGGCTGGTACCTACCTGTCTCCTAGGATGGTTCTAAATGGAAAAATGTAAGCAAAAGTGTCTGGCATCCAGTAGGATCTTGATAACTGCATGCTGGGTCTGTTGGCACTCCTCACTTTTCTATCTGAGATCCTGGTTAGAAGAGGAGGTTTGAAACAACTAGCTGAACCTGTAAACTAAACTGGAACGGAAACCCCAGATTTCCAGATCATGCACTTCCATTTGAAACCTAACTGCATGCCTCTTCTTGTTTGGCCTGCAGGACTTTTGTAAAATGCATCGTTTTAGCAAAATGCATCTTCATATTAGGAAAGGCAGAAACCCAGGAATTTGGGGGGAAAGGCAATAAAAGGAATACTATTAAACTCCACTGACTCTTCGTACACAAGCCATCTTAAGCACGTTTTCACCATGTGTCCCAGAGTTTCCAAGATGGTCTTCATTTCAGGTGCTCTATGCCTCACTAAGACCATGTGGTGTATACCGTGCCAGGCCACATGACTCGATCTGGGGTTAGGAAAAGATGGTCAGTATAAGTGTGTGCCAGACCTCAGCCCTTGGGGTGCTCACAGTCTAGAAGAAGGGTCAATAGAAAAAGAATGAACCAGTGTGCAAAACGATGTGGTGGAGGAGGTAACCAAAGGGTGTTAGCACTTCAGAGAACAACAGAAATGCCAGAGAAGGTTTCATAAAGAAGGGGCATTCAATTTGGATCCTGAAAGTTGACTAGAAATTTGCCCATGAAGAAGAAAAATGTACCTATCTGTGTCCCCACTCTGCCTACAATCCCTCACTCATGTGCCAACGACCTTCCACTCCTTATCTGACTCTGGTGACTCACTTTTTCCCACCCACTCCCATAAGATGTCCCAACCTCCCTGTCTTCTCCGCTGATTCCCATCCAACCCATGCCTCTTCCCTCCTCCACATCTTCCTTTCACCATGAATCACAAAGCCCACCCAGACCTGCCTTCGCTCCGAAAGACTCAAAATGGCTTATTTATCTAAGACTCTCACACCACCCCCAGCCCTCTGTCCTCATAGGACAGCAAAGTGAAGAAAAGGCCAGATCCAACAGAGGACAGAATGTGGAGGTGCTGCTGGCGCATGATTCATGATGCAACAGAGATGAGTGAGAGGCTGTGGTGGGTGTGGGAGCAGCTAAGGCACAAAGAGAAGAAGGATTAATTGAACCAAGCCAAGCTCAACCTTAAAGATCCTGGTTTGGTTTGTTCGTGAAATAGGGCTGAGCTTATGGCTGGTTCTTACTTGTTAGTAACCAGTTCACCCATCCCTTCTTTTAAGTCCTTGTTCGTTAATCTTCTTAAAGAAAGCAAGTTGACTCTGTCAAGTTTGCTGCCTGTGTGTCAAAAACCTGTTCTTCCACTAAGAGATTTCAGAGGTGAAATACATATATAGAAATCTTCAGAGAACTGCCATGTAGAATGGGGAACTCATTCTCCCTACCCACGGTTTGTGAGGTATATGCTGGTAAAGATTCATAAACTTAAGCACCAAGAAGCTGCATTTACCTATCTGTTCACTCACTCATTCATTTATTTTAAAATATGTATTGACTGTGATTCAGACATGAGCTAGACATTGTGAACAAGAGCAACAATGAACAAGTCAGATGTGGTCTCTGCCCTCACAGATTGATGAGGAAGTTAGATACATGCACAAATAACTGCAACATATTGTAATCAGCAGTATAATAAAGACCCTAAGAGCATGCTTTGGGAATTACCAAAGGGATTAAAGGTATTTTCACAGAGAAAGTAATGCTTGTGGTCTCTTTGAGGTCAGGGACTATGTCCTACTCATCACTGTTCCCCCCGCCCCACATAACACAGGGTTTTGCTCATTGGAGGTGCTCACAGATGTGTGCCAAATAAATAATCAAGATCTCAAAGACTGAGTAGGAGTCACTAGAAAAAAAAGAGAAAGGAGCAGCATTACAGGAAGAGGGCGCAATGATTTTTTTCAAAAAGGCTCAATGCATGGGCTTTTGAGGGAAAAACAGTTATTTCAGTATCAGTAAGAGCAGAAGATGAGGCTGGAGAAGGAAGGTGGGCTCAAACTGGGAAATGCTCAGTTTGCCATGCAAAGAAGTTGGAACTTTAACCCGGGAACAAAGGGTAGATTTATTAATGTGGGTGTGCCATGGGAAGATCCATGTAGACATATTTTCACAATTAAAAACACTGTCTCTTGGACTTCATTAAGTTGGGTACTTTTTAAAAAATAGCAAACGTGGCCATCTTGGTAGCTTGTGGCTTAGCCCAGGGAATGAATGCATAAGGATTTCAATCAAAGTCTAGCCAAGTGTCTGCTCAGAGTCTTTCTTTAACTGAGAGCCCAAATCCCCCACCTTATCCTTTGAGTGTATTAGAAACACCCCTGCTGACTGGCTGCTGCTCCTCAGAATCTTAAAGTGGGCAGCAGCTAATAGAGCAAGAAGGGAAGGCACTACAAATGATCCAGCAAACCCACTCCTGGGCATATACACAGATAAAACTATAATTCGAGAAGATACATGCACCCCTATGTTCATAGCAGCACTATTTACAATAGCCGAGTCATGGAAACAATTTAAATGTCCACTGACAGATGAATGGATAAAGAAGATGTGGTGTGTGTGTATATATACACACACACACACACACACACACACACACACAATGAAATACTACTCAGCCATTAAAAAGAATAAAATAATGCCATTTGCAGCAACATGGATGGACCTAGAGATTATTATACTAAGTGAAGTAAGTCAGAAAGAAAAAGACAAATACCATAGGCTCTCCCTTATATGTGGAGTCTAAAATATGATACAAATGAACATATCTACGAAACAGAAACAGACTCACAGACACAGAGAACAGATTTGTGGTTGCCAAGGTAAGGTGGGGGAGGGAAGGATTGGGAGCTTGGGATTAGGATGGATAGACAACAAGATCCTACTGTATAGCACAGAACTATATTCAATATCCTGTGATAAACCATAATGGAAAAGAATATGAAAAAATATATATGTGTGTGTGTATATATATATATATATATATGAATAACTGAATCACTTTGCTGTACAGCAGAAATTAAACACTGTAAATCAACTATACTTCAATAAAATTTTTAAAAGAAAGAAAATCATAAAAAAAAGAAGGGAAGGCACCAGAACCACAGGGACATGTGTACAGTCCCAGGCACCTAACAGAGCCCCAGCACACTGAGGCAATAATTACAAGCCAGCATTTTCTTTTTCTTAATTGAGGTATAGTTGTTTTACAATGTTGTATAGTTTCTGCTGTACAGTGGAGTTCCCTGTGCTATACAGCAGGTTCTCATTAGTTATCTATTTTATACATATTAGTGTAAATATGTTAGTCCCAATCTCCCAATTCATCCCACTCCCCCTTTCCTCCCTTGGTGTCCATACGTTTGTTCTCTACATCTGTGTCTCTATTTCTGTCTTGCAAACCGGTTCATCTGTACCATTTTTCTAGATTCCATAAATATGCGTTAATATACGATATTTGTTTTTCTCTTTCTGACTTACTTCACTCTGTATGACAATCTCTAGGTCCATCCACGTCTCTACAAATGACCCAATTTCATTCCTTTTTATGGCTGAGTAATATTCCACTGTATATATGTACCACATCTTCTTTACCCAGTCATCTGTCGGTGGACGTTTAGGTTGCTTCCATGACCTGGCTATTGTAAATGGTGCTGCAGTGAACATTGGGGTGCATGTGTCTTTTTTAATTATTGTTTTCTCTGGGTATATGCCCAGTAGCAGGATTGCTGGGTCATATGGTAATTCTATTTTTAGTTTTTTAAGTAACTTCCATACTGTTCTCCATAGTGTACAAGCCAGCATTTTTTAACACTTCAATCATAAAACAAAAACACACGAGGTTGCTCAGTTTTATTATTCTCTCTTTTTTAAACAACACTCAACATCTAAATACACACACACATACACACATACCTCCATTAGAAAATCTGGGTACAATCCTAGCTCTTCAACTGACTGTGAGACATTGATCAAGTCACTTAAAGTCTGAGACTCTCAGTGACATCTTCTACAAATGATTGGAATGCGTTCACACAGCTGTCATGGGGACTGACGGACAGGAGGTCTCCAAAGCCCCGTGTCAAAGGGTTTGGCGCTTAGGAGGCACCCGACACACCAGATGGCTCTCCTGGCCTCTCCACCCATCAAAGTAGAGAATCACGTCACTCCCGGTTTACAGTGCTCAGTTTTGCCTCCACAGTAACCTCAGGTTGCTGGTGCCCTAAAAGGAAAACCTCACTGCTGTTTACTTTACTAGATAGTGATGTGTCATTTCCTGGTGACTGGGCATTGGTAAATCAATAACCAGGAAACAGATAAAACATCAAGTCTCTGCTCTTTAGCCTGGTGCACAGGGTCCCTACTTTCTACGCCTCCCCTTCTGAGCGGCATCAGTTCCCACCCCACCCCCGTAACAGGCTTACACACCTAGGGCTTGTAGGCACTGCACAGACCCGTGTGCACGTCTGTTCCACTGCACTGTGCTTTCACCTGGGAATGCCTTTCCCACATCTCCTCAGCTGGATTGATTCACTCATCTTTCAAGTCTCGGCTCAGGTGTTATCTCCTCCAGGAAGCCGTGTATGAACTCCCACGTTAGAATAAGCACCCCTCTCCCATGCTC
This sequence comes from Pseudorca crassidens, assembly GCF_039906515.1. NCBI lineage: Eukaryota > Metazoa > Chordata > Mammalia > Artiodactyla > Delphinidae > Pseudorca > Pseudorca crassidens. Next base: position 81,420,251 of record NC_090317.1, read on the forward strand.
CTTTCACACCTTTCATTCTCTGTGTGCCATCATATACCATGTCGTGTTGAAAATCTCTGGTTTTGAATCTGTCTCCCCAAATGGCCTCCAATATTCTCACGAACAGGAACCATGACTTACCACCAGTACAGGAACCATGTCATTTTATCCAGTGCCTCTCACAGAAATGGGGACAAAGTAAGCATACGGCAGAGAATCATTAAAAGGAGCTGACAAGAAGCATAGGAAGAATCCTGGAACATTGTTTCCATGAGTAAACTGTTAACAAACTCCTAATCTCCAAAGGTGACTCCCCCACCAACGAACGCTGTATCCCTCTATTTATGCTCTTGTATGGTCCTCTCTCCTTGAATCTGGGCTGGCCCCGGGGCTCACTTTGGACCAGCAGAACACAAATGCCTCTTCCTAACCTCCAAGGCTAGGTCATAAGAAGCCTTGCAACTTCCACCTGGGTTTCTTGCAACACTCACTCTAAGGGAGTGGTTCTTAGCCCGAGATCATTTTGCTTCCCAGGTGACATCCGGCAATGTCTAGAGATGTTTTTTTAATGTCACAACATGGGGGTCGGGGTAGGGGATATACTACTAGCTTCTAATGGATAGAGACCAGGAATGCTGCTAAGCATCCTACAGTGCACAGGACAACTCCCCACAACAAAATAGCCCAACATGTCAATAGTGCCAAGGTCAAGAAACGCTGCTCTAAGGGAAGCCAGATGCTTTGTAAGAAGTCCTACTTCTCTCAGACTGCCATGCAAGGAGGAAGTCCAAACTAGTCATATGGGGCAGAGAGACCTGGCCAGCCTCTAACCATTCTAGCCATACAGCTGAGGTACCAGACGTGTGTGGAGAAGTCATCTCAGAGGCCAACCCACTCAAGCACTCAGCTGACTCCAGCCCTAGCTGCTATCACACAACAGCCACATAAGAGACCCAAATGTAAAGCACCCAGCTGAGCCAAGGCAACCCACAGACTGTGAAAGACAATAACATATTGTTTTTTTAAGTCACTAAGTTTTAGGGTGGTTTGTTACGTGGCAATAGACAAAGCACCTGGATTCTGATGTTTCTGGGTCTCTTACCTTTCCCACATCTCTCATTTATCTTTCTCCTAACTTTCTCCTGAAGTTCCAGGAAGGCAAGTTTTTTTTATGCAAATTGGTCAACTGGTTCCTCAGATGTTTTAGACATATGAAAATTCCTGATAGTTGCTTTGATCCTACCAGCTGGGGCAGAGGAATCCTGTAGCACTTCATAAATGAGGAGCTGGGGCCATTTTCATTTTATTGCTGGAGAAAGGGAGACAGTAAAAGTCAGACTGCTGCTGTAGTTTGCCCATGTAATAGGCCTCAGGGACTGTCCTGACCACAGTGAGAAGTTTCTGCCAGAGAAACAGGAGTGAGCTCTGGCTGAGAATTAGAGTTAGTGCAAAGGGAATCCATTCATAATGTCAGGACACATTGCAGTACCCTTGGTTTCTAAACAACACTAATTTATCACCTAACTCAATTCAACTCAGCAAGCATTTATTGAACACCTGCTGTGTGCAGAAATTACGCTTATCCCCACTGGAAGACTCAGAGATGAAATGATCTAGTTCCTGCATAAAAGAGTCAGTGTTTTAGTCGGAGGGACTAACATATCAACAGCAAGCTATAAAACAAAATGACAAAATTAAATCAATGCCCAAGTGCGATATAAACAGGCAAAGAAGTGTCTGTGAGTTTTCACTATTAGGTTAATGAAAGTACACTCATTCACCATACCATTTACCAAGTGCCCACTCTATTTAGGCATGATACTTCAACCAAAATCCACCAATCAAAGGTTTATGGCTCAACATAAACTTATCATTCATACTTTCAGATACAGTACATAGTCCTGGACATTTAGTAAATAAATAACTGTTAAAGAGTGATACATCCCAAAAATTAACAAATAATAAGTTGATTTTAGTCTACATATTGAGACTCTAAATCTGAGAAGGACTCACAAATCTCACACTATTTGCTATATTTTATAGAGTAAGAATAATAATCTTTCCAGAAAATGGGGGAGTGGGAATCCAGCATTTGAACTTTTTCATTTCTCATCTGTATTCCTCATCTTCCAAAATGTACTCTTTTAGGCAAGATACTGGAGGCCACACTTTCAAAATGGAGGACGGGCTCCCCTTCAGAAACTTGATGGGCACTAAAGGGGATGAGGAGGCTGTATGTCAGGATGGGCTGCATCATAACAGTGATGACAAATAGCCCTTAACTCTCAGTGGCTATTAACAACAGCATTTACTTCTTGTCCACCTAGCCTGTCCAGCCTGATCCAGTAGAAGAACTTGGCTCATCAGTCACTTGGGGACCCGGCTGATAGAGGTTTCCTCTCAGCCTGAGCTTCTACCTCTCCATAGCAAAGCAGTGTGGCAAACTGCGCACTACCCAGAGCTAATGTGCTTCGTTTGGCCAAGCTAGTCACAGGGTCACACCTGACTTCAGGCTGACTGGGACATGCAGTCCTACTATGAGCCTGGAAGGGGTTCATCAAGAAATACTTGACGACCAGCACTAATGGCTTCACAAGGAGTCATAAATTCAGAGGTGTGCCTTTCTGGAACATCAGTTCTACTTAAAGATTGATAATTCAAAACACTGACTGAACACTAAAACAAACACAGATATGGAATGAGCTCAAGTTCAAAATATGTATACATTTTCAAGTTAAAATACAAAATTTGAAAGAGAATTCAGGCTTCTGAACTCTTAAGACTATAATCTCCAAATTCCCCTCAGTCACTATTCTTGGCTATTTTTAGTGGTGCCATCGAAAAATTAAGAAGCTCTAGTCTAAGATAAATATCCATTTGAAGGAAATGGAAGAAATAGACGCTTTGGGGCACTCAAGATAAGCAGTGGTTAATGTTCTAGGTTCCCTGACAAAAAGGCAAAAAGAAAACACAGTAACATCACTCATTTTTTGTCAACAGAAAGCAAACATATCCATAGTCAGAGATAGGTGTCTTTCTGCAAGAACACTGTATGGATAATGAAGTCATCTCCAACTGCCATTTATAAAGAATAGAAACACTATTCTTGCATCAACTCCTGTCAACTAAAAGGACAGGATAAAAGCTGGGTCACTGAAAGCTGGCTGCTTTCTGTAGATCAGGCCTAATTCAGGGGTGGGCTTGGGGGATCTTGAAAGATTGATAGCTACACACATTGAGTGCTTATTACATGCCAGGCACTGTTCTAAGCCACTTCTGTGTAATAGTTAATTAAATCCTCAAAAACTTTAATGGCCTATATGGGAAAATAATCTAAAAAAAGAGTGGATATATGTATATGTATAACTGATTCGCTTTGCTGTACACCTGAAACTAAAACAACATTGTAAATCAGTTATACACCAATAAAAATAATAATAAAAATTAAAACAAACAAAACACCCTATGTGGTAGCTGCTATTATTGTCCCCACTTTACAGGTAAGGAAACTGAGGCACAGGGCCATTAATGTACCCAAATCTTAGAGCTTATAACTGCTAGAACCAGGATTCTAACTCAGGCAGTCTGTCTTCGAATCCTCACTCTTATGCATCAGGCTATTCCACCTCAACCTGACCAATTATGGCCCACTGGGCATCTTATATATTCAATGAGCTCTGGACAAGGCCTGGAACTCATTCATCTCCTTATTAAGTCACCTAAGTGAAAAAAGGGCAGACAAGTTGTGCTATCAATTACAGCACAGGCAATGGTCCTTCATTCTTTATGATTTCAGGGTGGCCCTGCCTCCTCCGAAGACATTTCTGGACCAGATTCAATACCTGCCCACATCCAAGACAGCTCAAGTCAGGCCTAGCATGGGCACCCAAGACCAACGTGATTTTCTGGATAAAGATTTTCATTTTCTTCAGCTCATTTCCCAGTGATTGATGGAGACACCAAAGCTCCACACACTACATTAAATGGAATCGATGACCTCAGCATGGAAACATTTTAGAGGATGTAATACCAGCTGCCCACCCTTTCCATAAAACAAATGAGGAAAGTGAACTGCATATAGGCTAGGAATGCTCCTTATTTTAAAAAGAAAAAAAGAAAACCTTTTTAAGATTGGAGCTATTGGAAGAGGCAGGCTAGATTCAGAATAGTTTTTGTTTATTTGGGAAACACTGACCAACCATCTAGTATGTGCCAAGTCTCTGCTATACAATGTCCCCCCACTTCCATCACCACCACCACCATCATTACTGCCCCCCCAAAAGTCCAGGAACTATACCAGAATCTGTGCTTGCCACAAGTGGTCTGGTCTGTTCAATCCAAAGCTAATAATCAGTCCATGGTGTTGAAGAAACTGTAAGAAGGATAGCAGTAACCATCAGCACTACATCAGAAAATACCCAGAGAGATGTGTAGTGCAGGTGTAGGCCCTGTCAAAGGCAGATAAGATAGCCCTAAGCCCACTGGAAAGAGCACTGCGTGTAGAAACAGTAAATCTGAGCTGGGATTACACACTCAGCTGCCCACAGGTTCGAACTTGGGTGTGGAGGGACCACATGAACTGCGAAGCACATGCCCTGTCTAAAGGCATTCCCATTCCATATTTTCTTTCTCCACAAACAATTGACAGCCCAAACAAAAAATGTGCTGTGACAGAACTGAGCTGTGAGCTGCCCTTTGGTAACCTCTGATGCAGTGTTCCATTTGACGTACCAGCACTTAGGGTTATAGGGCTGGAGGCTGACCATGGAGCTTCTCCAAAGCTTGACTGCCTTATCACTCAAGGAAGAGAAATAATCTCTGCCTTAAAGGGCTTATCAAGAGAATTCAATAATGATAGTAAAGTTCTCCAAATCCACTCACCTTTGCGCTCCTTGAGGGCAGTGACCTTTTCACCACTAGCGTTTTTTTTTTTTTTTTTTTGCGGTACACGGGCGTCTCACTGTTGTGGCCTCTCCCGTTGCGGAGCACAGGCTCTGGACGCGCAGGCTCAGCAGCCATGACCCACGGGCCAGCCGCTCCACGGCACGTGGGATCCTCCTGGACCGGCGCACGAACCCGTGTCTCCTGCACTGGCAGGCGGACTCCCAACCACTGCACCACCAGGGAAGCCCTCACCACTAGCTTTTGACATTAGGTCTGGCACATTGTAAGTTGAATGAATGAAATGTATGCCTACTGTGTGCCAAACATGGCCCTAAGTGCTCTACAACTGTTACATTAGAAAAGAAAGGGCTCCAATGCAATCCTGATGGTCATACACCCAAGTCTCCACGGTTCACTCCTCACCCCCTTTTTCACCACACATGCAGCCAACTCTTTAAGATGGCGGTGGGTTTTCAGGCAGGAATTGGCAAAGGGAAAAGTGGGTTGGGATCACGGCTTATTTTAATCAGCTTCTTCTAAAGGGCCTTTTCTCTCCTAATACCAATTTGATTGCTAGCCTCACTCGCCTATTCATTTATTCACCTCGAGCTCCCTGAGTCCCTGCTCTGTGCTGGGCCCCATGCTGGGCCAGGGGACAACAAGCCAGTACCCTCAGTCCAACCCCGGAGGAGCTCACCTTTTAGGGTATTGCATCTGTTGGGCTCTAGACAAGAATATTGCAGCCTATGCCGAGCCTCCAAATTACAGCAATGTTCTAAGGAGCAGCTGGGGTTTTATTTTTCATTTCCTCAGCACACCCGTCTCTCCACCTTTAGTTGATACGCTCTAACGAATAGGTCCTGACACCTGGGGGTATGTTTTTGAAAAATGTGTGGACCATATGCATACCTAACACGCAACAGGGCCATGGAGAAATTGGTACAACCCGGCTTGGCACCAGCCAGCTTTTATTTTATTTTTTAAATTCCTTAACATCTTGCCTACAAATTGCATCCTCAATCACTTCAGAGAGTTGAATAACCCCCAAATGCTTATAGCTTATTTCATTATGCTTTATTTGGGGCCTTAAAGGAGGGGGCACCAGAGAATGTCAGAAACAGTTTAGCAGCATCAGGGCTGATTAGGTTGAAGAGCATTCAAAGAAATGTATTTCTATATTCCTTTTGTTACCAAGATCATGTGTTTCTCTGAAAGCGATCTTATGACTGCCTCACAAGTATGTTTCCTAGCCTCTCATGAGCCCATTAGCCATTGCTTGACTGCCTTTTATTAATTTTTAAAAAATTAGAAAAGAAAAGGGGGAAGGGCAGAGGGTAGGGGTCAGGACTAGAAAGCACTCATAAAGCAGCAACCAGGGTAGAACAGATCCTGTTCTAGGAATGGGGAAATCCAGCTCTAGGCCCTTCTATTGCTTCTAAGCTGGGTGGGCTTAAGCAAACCATTGCACTTCTCTGGGCTTTAGTTGCCTTCTTTGTTTAAATGCAACACGAGAGATGATGTCCATCTCCGTGGGACTGTACTGCTTACAAAGCCCTGCCATGTGCATTTTCTCAGGGGTATCAGGTCAGGCCTGCAACTCCAACATTTGAGCTGTGTGGTTTTGTGCAAGTTAACTAACCTCTCTGAACTTCAGTTTCCTTATAGAATGGGGGGGAAAACAGAAGATAGTTGTGAGACTCGAAACAGCAGATCCAAATTTCCTCTTTGAAAAGTTATATAAATATTTAGACTCCACTCTCCCTCAGCCCTGCCTCCCCCCATTATCTTCACTGGCACTTCCTCCAGCTGCCCCAAATGAACAAATGCATGATATAAGTAAAAACAGTGTGTGTGCCATGAAAGGCAGCGTCCAGACAAATTTTTTGGCACCCACATGCAGCCAGATTGCTTTCCTCAATTCCTCCTATGTAGAAGTCACCACTTAGAGTTATGCAAATGTCATTATCCTCCTCCTCCTCCTCCTCATCATCATCCACTGTATGATGCACCCAGTTTTTCTAAATTTTCATAACTCTGTGATTTAAAGACCATCTTTCAACGATAACCAGAGAGAAGCTCTAACTCAGGGGTGTTGTAATAGGACATAGTATTCCAATAAATAGCTAACCTCTACACGGCAATTTACAGGAAGCTTTCACATGCATTCATTATCCTGTTTGAGCCTCATAACAGCCTGTGTTATGATTTATTTTGTTATGTCCATTTTACAGATAATGAAACTGAAGATCAGAGAGATGAAGTGACTCGCTCCAAGTCACACAATTAGTGAGTGGTAGATTGCAGATGGGAGTCCAGGTTTTCAGATTCCAGATCCGGTAAATTTCCACTTCTCCACTCTGCCTCTGGCATCATACAGAGGGTTATGTTGTAAAGATACTTGCCCAGGCTCTGCTTCCAATGGTCACTCTCATCTGAGGTGGGGGATCCTGCACAACTAGCTCTTTGCTTCCCTTCCTGGGAAAAGTAAAAGACCGAAGAAGGTGGGATGGTACTAGCTAGAAGGTTTCTTCTAGCTACGCTTCTCCCTTAATTTTTTCCTGTGACCACTTAAAAGAGCTTTTTGGCCTACACTTGCAGAATGGCCCTAACATACATATGAAAGCTTTTTGCTTCCAACTTGTTTTTATAAGAGTAGTGGGTTTCTCTTTAGGCCAACTTCTGAAGCTAGGCCCAAGGCCATTTACTCTTCACTGTCACACACACAATTCATCTGCATTTCTCACTTTCCAAAGCTCTAAGCCACAACATGAGCAAACACATGTAAACTTCCAAGCATTTTTTATATATTGCTATTAGGAACCAAAATTGCTTATTAGGATAACTGAAAAAGCCATTTTAAACAATGTTGTATATAAGGAAAGAAAAGAGCCAATTTATTGAGCCCATCCCATGTGCCAGCCCCAGGAAGAGGTCATCGGTTCTCATAGCATAAGAGAAAAAGACCATTACCTCATTCTACAGATGAGGGAAATCGGACTCAGAGAGGCTGAGTGGCTTGCCCAGGATCACAAAGGAAGAGGAGCAAAGGAGTGAAAGCCAGACCATTTGAGTCCAAAACCCAGGCTTTCAGCTACAATACATATATGTACACTAGTTCTGCAATCTGGGTCACATGTTTCCCCCAAAGGCTTCTCCACTTTTTCTGGTTGTATCTAAGGGTGGAAGGAAGGACTCTGCTTCCTGGTAAAGGTAGTTTAGGTGAGTTGAGAATTGAGGAGGGGAAAAGGGTGAGGGAGTTCAAGGAAACCACAGAAATCTCACTAGATCTAGCCATAAATCCTACCTGGAAGGTACAGTAGAGGTTAAACTGGAAAAGGGAATGAGGAGAAGACCCCAGGAATGGCTTCTCTCCAGCCCCTGTGAGAAGCATAGTCATCACCCCTATTGTGACTTCTACTGCTAAACCAAAATGGGGCATGGTGACCTGCAGGCCCCATCCCTCCAGACTTCCCCAGGCTCTGCCCTCCTTCCCACTGCCCTGATTGTAAACCCCATTGTACTCTCCCATCCCTTCCCAGCCTTCCATGGGCTTGTGTCACAAAAAGATGTTGATTTAGTTGGTCTTTTAAAATTCTTGCTCACAAAGATGCCCTGAAAAGGATCCTGTGCTCCCTATATTCCTTGTACCTGAGAGTTTACCTTGTAAACACTAATGAGGTTTACAGAAAGATGCATCTCATGGCAATACACCCTCTCAATTTACAAAAAGTATCACTGCTTTACTATATCTTGCAAAGTATCAACACAGTACTTTTTAAGCACCTACTCTGTTCCGGGAGCTATGTTTTTAGGCACAATTTCATTTTAACCCCACCATGAATGCATTATTATTAATGTTATTCCCATTCTACAGATGAAATAAATGAGCCTCAGAGAAACTGTGACTCACTCAAGGTCATCCAGGTAATACCAATATTCTACTTCAAGTCTTCCAGATCTGACATCCATGTTCTTTCCAGCCTCTCCCCATGCCATTCTCGCAGTCAGCTGAGAGGGAGGGACTTTATTCAAAGACATAGCACTGAATAATAACTATGTTAGCCTGGGTCATCTGAGAAGTAGATATAAAGATGGGATTATATCAGAAATGTCAGAAATGTATTGCGAGAAAAAAAATGGCAAGGGAGTCGGGAGGCTGGGAGACTCATCTGGCCATGATGTAGGTCTGGCCCTAAGTGAAGGAGAGAGGGAAGGGAGAAAGAAGAAAGGCTGCATAGAAGTACCTCAGGTTGCCATTCAGGCCTAAGGCAACTTTGGCCAGGTCATTGAAGGGACTCCCCAGGCCAAGAGGCCCATCAGAGAGACCCCATCGTGCAGCAACAGGTCTCTTTTAGTATCTCTACCAGGCTCTTCACTGGCTGAGAGCAACCCTTGGGAAGAAAGAGTTTGATCTGAATAGAGTGCTGAACTTCAGAGCAGCTGGGGGCCTCAGTCAATTATACTCTCTATACTCATGGCTGCCATGGTAATTTTGCACAGAATCTGGTAAAAACATTTAGAACTCTTCTCAAACACTTGTTTTATTTACAACCCCAGTTGGACATTTTGCAACTTTTTTCTAAATACAAAAATGGCAACTATAATAAAATAAAGCCTTTTATAAGAGACATGGACTCATCCTGTATGTGATGAAACTCAGTTCTCACAAGAATAGAATACAGATGATAACAGAGTTCTGTGATGAGTAGGTATCTCCTTTCCCATCCTAACAAGCTCAAATGGACTATTCATGCTTCTGGTGCAGCTGAATGGCCAGTTCATTGGAAAAATTGCAAAGGGTCATTATCACAGACAGACCCTAAAGTGATCCCTAACTCCTGGCACTCACACTCTTATATTATCCCCTCCCTGAGTGTGAGGAGGACTGGTGACTTGCTTCTCACCAATAGAATGTGGCAGAGGTGATGGGATGTCACTCTCGGGACTACATTGTGCTATATAAAACTCTGTCTCTCTAGAGTCACTCTTGTCCTCCTGCTAGCCTTGAAGAAGTAAGCTGCTATGTTGTGAACTTCCTATGGAGAGGACCATGTATACAGAACTGTGAGCAACCTGTAGAACTGAGGCCCTCGGCTCCTACAGGCTACAAAGAAATGAATTCTGCCAATGACTTGATAATCTTAGAAGTAAATTCTTCCCCAGTAGAGCCTCCAGATGAAAATGAAGCCCATCCAACACCTTGATTGCAGTTTAATGAGACTCTGGGCAAAGGAACCAGCTAAGCCAGGGCCAAACAGGTAACCCACATAAACTGTGAGATAATAAATGTGTGTTTTTTAAACTGCTAAGTTTGTAGCAATTTGTTACACAGCAATACCTAATTAATAAGAGTCATGAATATGCTTTGTGTTGGGCACTGTTCTAGGCACAGTGGCCATATTTACTTGGTTAGGCCATGGACCCAGACCTAAGTGCTAACAGAGGGAGGTGAACTAGTTAAGTGGAGATGATGGTTATAACTAACCTACAATATAATTTACAAAATGTTATAAGAGACTTAGAGACAAATTTCTGAGTGCATACATCCACAGAAGCAATTATTTCTGCCCTAGGGAGCTGGAGAAAGCCGTATAGACACAATATCTGAACTGGGAAGGAAGTTCTAACACAGTGAAATTATTTTATAATCACAGAAAGTTCTACACTTTGGGTTAAAATGATAGCATCCCTGACATGATGGATAGTTTTTTTTTAATGTCCATTTAAACTCTGACCAAAAGAAATACTTTATCCATCATGGAAGAATGCCACGATTAGGAATATCTTTCTCCTCTGCTTTCCTAGCTGAGCAAAAAACACACCTGTGCTTCCCTCTCACACAGGGTGTGAAAGAATTGCTTGAATGCAAGACCCGGTGGAATAAAACAGCTGTTGGCCACGTCACTGAGGAGGGTTTCCCTCACCCAACTGCCGGTCTCCATGGCAACTGCCAGCCACAGCCTGCAAACAATTACCCTGATTGCATTACACATCCCTGCAGAACTCCCATGGAGAGAGTCCTTGTTGATCTCTTGGTAGCCATGGTTTCAGTTCCCGCCATAATCTTAGATGTTCTCTAAGCCTGTGTGTGCATGCATGTACATACATTAATGTGTGTACTGAAGCTTAGAGCATGCTGCCCTTTGCTCTTGGTGGAAGCCAAAACATGCTAGAGGAGTGACTAGTGTAATCTTTGTGATGAAAATGATCACAAAGTAATCCTCACCCCAGTGAAAGGTCTGTGGTTGCTTAGGATCAGCTGAAAAATTCCTTCACATTGATGGGAATGCAGTATGATTGAGTCTCCCCAGGGAAAAGTACATCTGCAGGCACCAAAACTATTTTTAAATTTTGAACTTTTTAGAAAATAACTCACAATGGACGGGGTCAGTTTTACTCAGGTTCCAAGGACAGTCAACTTTGGATTGGAAATTAGTGTGCATATTCATATTTGCTCTAAAAACTAACGTTTACAGTCTCAAAGGTGAAGTCATCTCATCCAGAATCTCAGAACCATGAACAAAAGAATCATTATCGGAATTATTTGTAAATGCTACATTTGCATTTCTATTCTGATACTGAGGAATCTGTACAAGTATGATGTAGAAGCCACCAGTGCTTCTCAAACTTTAATGTAAATGTCAATCATCCTGCAGTTCTTGTGAAAATGTGGACTCTGTTTCCGTGGTAAGGCTGGAATTTCAGTACTTCTAACATGCCCCCGGGTAATGCTGATAATGCTGGCCATGGACCACTGCTGCAAGGCTCTAAAGAGTCCTCAATGTGACTAGAGCATGTGAGAATTATAGTTAGGATTCTCAGTAATGACATAATTCATGTAAAATGCTACACACAGCACCTTGCATGTAAAAGGTACTCGATGAATGTTGTTTCTCTCCCCTGCAAAGTATTTCCATTTTCATTTGCTCATTCGACTGGACTGTCACAACAAAAGGTACTTGGGGCAGAAACTGGGTTTAATTACCATTTTAAAGACAAAGACACTGAAGTTTAGGAAGGTGAAATAATTTGCCCCAATTTACAGAGCTAATGGGGCAGAGGCAGGAATTGAAACTTTGTCTTCTAATTCTCAGTCCTGTGTTCTTTCCATCACTCTATCCTTAGAGCCTACATGTCCCTATTAGGAACGCTACTTAACGGATTCAAGATGAAGAACATCAGTTTTGAAAGCTAGAAAAACCCTGAAATCAAAACCTGGCACAGATAATCCACTCAAAAAAACTCTATAGGACAATCTCAAAAACATTGAAGCGGAACTCCTAAATAAAATATTATCAAATCGAATCCAGCCGTGTACTTGAAAAATAATACAGAATGACTAAGTAGAGCTTATTCCAGGAATGTAGGATAGTTCAATATGAGGAAATCTATTAACATAATTCATCACATCTACTGATGTGGTCAAAGGAGAAAAAACATACGATCGTTGTAAAACTGCCAAAAAGACATTTGATAAAATTCAATAGTCATCCAAGACTTTTTTAGAAACTGGGAACTTAAATTTACTTCTTTAAGATGAAAAAAAGGATAACTAGCTGAAAGCACCAGCCAGTAATCCACTTAACTGGGAAACACTTGGGATAAGATAGAACTGCCAACCCCCACTCCTATTTTTAACCTTGTTTTAGAAGTTTTAATCAATGTGATAAGACAGGAAAAATAAAAAAGAGGTAGAAATAGTTGAAAGGAGGAAATCAGGTTATAATTATTTTCAGATGCTAAGATTTAACTCCGACAAAAATCCAAGAGAATTTTTTTTTAAGATTCTTTTTTTTTAAGATTCTTTTTTTTAAAAACATCTTTATTGGAGTATAATTGCTTTACAATGGTGTGTTAGTTTCTGCTTTATAACAAAGTGAATCAGCTATACATATACACATATCCCCATATCTCCTCCCTCTTGAGTCTCCCTCCCGCCCTCCCTATCCCACCCCTCTAGGTGGTCGCAAAGCACAGAGCTGATCTCCCTGTACTATGCGGCTGCTTCCCACTAGCTATCTATTTTACATTTGGTAGTATATATAAGTCCATGCCACTCTCTCACTTCGTCCCAGCTTACCCTTCCCCCTCCCCATGTCCTCAAGTCCATTCTCTACGTCTGCAGCTTTGAGAATTTATTTTAGAACCAATAAAAAGAGTTCAATGGAATCAGCAACGACTAGTTAGAAAATATAATTTTTTTAAAGATCTCATCAAACTAAGTAACCAAAAAAATTAAAATACCACTAAGAAACCTAAGTAATACTTACTAAATTTCAGAATTTTATAATGAGGCATAGATGAAGATTTAAATAAATGGAGAGAAATTCCATGCTCCTGGATGGGAAGTCAGACTTTGTAGAGGTGGTAAGCCTTCACATTAATTTACAGACTTACTACTTTTTCCATCAAAATTACCATGGTATTGTTGGAACTTGAGAAAGTAATTCCTAAGTTCATCTAGAAAAATAAATGCATGATAACCAATAAGAAACTATTGAAAAAGAAGAATAATGTGGATAAACTTGTTCTATCAGATTTTAAATTTACTATAAACCTACAATAAATAAAATATTGCTGTATAGGTGCCAGAAGAGAAAGCTAGATCAAAGAAACAGAATAGAAAGCTCAAAAAATGGTCCCAAGTATACCTATATGAGAATTTATTAAATGACAGGATAGCATTTACTTCCCCTGGGAAATTTTTTTGAACTAATGGGTTAACTATTTGAAAGTAAATTAAGTCACACTTTTACTTACATCATAGTCCGAAATAAACTACAGTTGGAGTTAAGAGTTAACGTTTTAAAATAAATCATAAAAGAAATACAAATATATATATATATATATATATATTCCTCCTAAATATAATAACAAAGTCTGATAACTTAAAGGGAAATACTGATACACTGAACCATCTGAAAATAAAGAACTTTCATACTGTAAGGAAAAAAAAGGAAATGACAAAATAGAAAACTTAAATAAAACATATATGATAGGTAAGGAACATCTTTAATTCATTGAAGAGATTTTATAATGCAATGAGAAAAGGATTAGCCCTACATTATAAAAATGAGGAAACTATATGGAGTCAGTTTTCAAAAGAAGAAATACAGTTGGTAAATATATGATCAAATATTCAACTTTACTATTAATCAAAACCATTCAAATTAAAAGCTCAAAATGGGGTATGTTTGCCATAAAGTTAGCAAAGACTATAACTCACTGAGAGTGTTTGGATATTCACACTCTTCTACCCTGCTCAAAACATAAATTGGTACACACTTTTTGAAAGGCAATTAGCAACATATTTCAGAAATCTTAAAACGCATATACTCTTCAGCCAAGCAATTCTATCTGTACAGATTCATTACCCCTTCCCCAAAAAAGTATAAAATATAAATGTACACAAGATATATGCATAGGAATATATTTTATAGTGTTATTTAAAATAGAAAACAATCAAAGCTTTTCAATTGTTTGAAATAAGTCAGGTATGGTAAATCTATTCAATTGACTGCAGTGGAGCCATTGATTCACTGAATTAGTCTACCTAATGACCTAAAAAAAAAGTTCAGAATATATTACTAAGGGAAAAAAGCTAGGTATGAAACACTATGTTTCATACTATTTGATAGCATTTTTATAAAATATAGAAGCATAGAAAAGATGGAAATGCTTTTAGTGATTATCTTAAAGTGACTTGCTAATATGTGATCTGTTTATTTTTCCATTTGCTTTTCTGTGTTTTGGCACATCAAGCATGAGTCACTCTTGTAATAGCCACAAAAATTGTGTGTGCACACATGTGCATCTTATTTTAAAGAGGCACCTGGGAACCAGTGTTTAATCTCAGGAGTGAAGTGACACAAGTTATGTGAGGCTCAGGGAAATTTGTTTTCACTGCTGGGAGTAAGTTGGGTCAAAGGAGTGAGAACTTGAAGAGTAACCGAAAGTGGGGTCCGGCTGCTCGCCGTTCAGAAGCCAATAAAGAGGCCAGGCTGGTGGAAAGGAAAGTTTGCTTTATTTTGGATGCCAGCAACCAGGGTGGGGAGAGGGTGAATGCCTGTCCAAAGGCTGACTCCTTTGGACAATGGAGGGCCTGACAATCAGGGGACAAGAGCTTTTATAGACAGAGTGAGGGGGCTACATGCAGAAACAATACACTCAGCTCTGACAGTCATCTTGAAATTGGTTGTCGGTGGTCTGACCAGTGTCATCTTGATTGTGTTAGGTACAGTTAATCTTCAGTTCCAGGGTCGGTCTGTTTCCATTTCTTTGAGGCCAATTCTCAGAACTGTGGCAGCTTATGTCATGGCTACAGCCTGGTCATTATGTAGTTAACTTCTTCCACCTGGTGGCGGTTTCAGTATCTATAAGACAGCTCACAGGATATGGCTCAGAATATTATCTGTAGCCCTTAAGGAGAAACTAAAGGCCCTTGACTACGCTTAATGACTAAACTATTATTATTTGGTCTCCTTTGACTGTTTTCCTCTGTTTCTGCATTTTCTCACTTCTCTGATTAAACTTATTCTTTGGCTAAAGTTTTTCCACAGACAAAAGGCAGGCTGAGGACATGGGGGACGGGGCAAGGACCACAGGGTCCTGCTCCGTTTCAGAAGGAGATGTACATCTGAGTTTGGCTGTTGCAATTGCAGCATAAACCTTTAGGGCACTGCCTAGAGATGGTTACCAGGTTGAAACAGGTGAGATCCAGGAAGCCTGCTGAAGGTGAATCATCAGGAAAAAGTGACAGAAAAATAAAGATGTGGCTGGCCATAGGGAGAGAGGGTGGGGTGAGCCCTGGGGACAAACAGCTGATGATGAAAATGCAGCCACAACAAAGTAGATGAGCACGGATGTGGAGGCGGGTCATCTTAATGAGGACACAGCCATGCAAGGTAGATCTTGAACATGAGGAAGTTCAGGGAAGAAGCTTTGCTGGATGGAGGTTCAGAGTTCCTCTAAAATACTTCCTCCCATGTGAATAATTCTTTACAGTTTACCGAAGTTGCTCTCTCATCTGATTCTCACAGGTGACCTGGTGAAACAGGCATGACTGTCATCATCACCCCCACTGTACAGATGAGAGAACTGAGACAGTTTAAGCAGTTTAACAAGGTCTCTATGAAGTGATAGAGTCAGAACCGGAATTCAGGCCTATCTATCTTCAAATCTAGTATTCTTTCACATACCTCATGCTGTTTTGCTATAAATATAGGTAGTAGTTGAAATCACATAAGCAGATGAATTTGCTTTAAAAAAAAAAGGTGAGGGGTGGACAAAATAGGGCCCTAGAAGTTAGCAGGCCAACTGTAATATAATTATACAAATGAATAAGAACTAAAAAGAATCTATGAGGATTTACAATGTAGTAAGATTTATTAGGACTTACAGTGGTGAGAACAGAAACTAGACGTTTACTGTAAGTTTCCATTCAGTAAACAATTCTTGTATCTATCAAGATAGTCTAGATTATTGTGATAACAAAAAACCCAGGATCTCAGTGTCTTAAAACAATAAATGTTTCTTTCTGGTTCAGAGTACAAGTTGATCACAGGACGTCAGAAAAGCTCTCTCCTCAACAAAATCACTCAGGGATCCAAGATGAGCAAGAAATCAGCCAGCATCTTTGAGAACATTGGAAGTCATTGCTCTAGAGACTCTAGCACCAACAATTAAATGCTCTGATGTACAAGTGACACGTATCATTCCCACCCCCAACCCACTGGGCCAGAAGTGGCCACATACCCCACCCAACCACAGGAGCCAGGAAGGTGGAGGCACAAGGGTACCCCAGTGAGGAAGTTGATGGGTAATGTAGGCAGGAATGTAAACAGTCCATCTAAGAAAGGAAGAAATCATTTCATTGATTTCTAATGACAATACAAATTAGGTAAATTACTTGAAAGAAGATTGCTTCTCTTAGCTAAATGGCAGGACTTTAAAAATCCTGGTTCTTTATCTTCTAGCACAGAAGTAAGAAAAGATATCAAAGGAGAATTAAGGGTCATAACCCAATCAATAACTGAATTGTAAATAGCCATGTCAGTCAACGTTCATTTCAAAAGCATCCACTGGATGCAGAGCATTATTCTAAAACCCAGCTCCCAGGCTCAGCTCAGAGCCCTCCACCAGTCCACCCACATAGGACAAAGAGTTTTTCTCATGAATGCTGAGAAACTAGAATCTTCCTCTGGCCCAGGTGAAACTATTTGGTGTTCCTAGTAAATTCTTTGATATACTTGGCTTGTAGTGGCAGCAGTAAGTGCTCAGAAAGTGATTAGATTCCGTGTCAGAAAGCTAAAGTTTGAATCTTAACTTTGTTCAAGCTATTTACTTTGTAAATTCATGATAATAAATAACGCCAGCTAGCAAGGTTGCTGTAATGAGGTAAAGTGTGAAAAAGCCTACTAACACTTAATAGGTATTCAATTAATGCTTGCTTTAACATAGCATCTCAAGTTTTAGAATATCTTCCACAGGCAAGATTCCAGATGTGTGAAGCATGTTTATGACCTCAGATTTCATTTTACAACACCTATATCTAGACCTTGGGTAGTAACTTCAATAGAAGTGTTAGATTTTTTTCTCACATAATTTCTTTTGCATATTGTACCTCCCGCAAAGGCTACACTGCTAGTTATAAAGCAACCTGTTCTAGAGGTCTGCTTCATATCGTATGACAATTAGACAGCCCAAGAATAAAGTTCAAACACACTTCAGCTAATGATGAGTTTGAAGGTTTTGTCAGTTGACCCAACATGAACACCAGGAAAACTGACAGCCTGTTAGTGATGCACAGCCCTCTCCTTTGAGCCAGGTTAGGAACAAAAACATTTGCCGTAAGGACCTAATTTATCATTGGAAAGATAGGAGATATGTTATTAATGAATGAATAAATCACTCTCAGGCAAGCAATGACTTTATTTTCTCTCGAGGGTGCTTGGCATAACATTTTTCCTGCAAACAGTACCCTTAGGCCAGCTCACGCGAGCCTGAGAGGAAAGGCTAGAATGCATTTCTCTATGGGCCTCGAGCACCATGCTGTGAGGAGAGCCACAGATGCCCCAATATCCTGCAGTGCAGAGCCTTGCCTATTGGGTGAGGAGTCAGTTTGCCATAGACTGAATGTTTGTGTCCCCCGCAAAATTAACATGTTAAATCCTAACTGCCAATATGTTGGTACTTGGAGGTGGGGCCTACAAGAGGTATAATTAGGTCATGAGGGTGAAGCCCTCATGAACAGGATTAGCACCCTTATAAAAGAGACTACAGAGAGCATCCTTGCTTATTCTACCATATGAGGACACAGCAAGAAGATAGCCACCTGTGAACCAGGAAGGAGGCTTTCATGAGACACGGAATCTGCTGATACCTTGATCTTGGACTTCTAGCATCTAGCACTATAAGAAATAAAATTTCTGTTGGTCACAAGCCACCCATTCTATGGTGTTCTGTTATAGAAGCCCAAATAGAATAAGACACTGTCCATCCTGGTAGGGCATGGCCTGGAGGACAGCTCTCTTCTCCTGGACCTTCAACCTCTTCTAACTGCGAGAAGAACTAGCTAAAATACAGATGACCACACATTGCATTGCACATGGACTTCCGAGGAAAGGAATGTACCCTCAGCAACTAGGCCACAAATTGCAGAGTGGCAGTGTCCAAAGTCCATTTTGGGGGAACTTTAGATGTTGAGGAGGCTCATCAGAAAACTTCCTACGCCTTTTGGATCCCCATCTTTGGTTTTCTAAGCACACACAGCAGGAAGGAGTCAGGACGCAGATCATGCTATGAATGTGCTGCTAAGGAGTTAGCTTTTGATCCATCGGCTAGGGTCTCCCAAAGTGTACACATCATGAAACACTGGGTCCAGTGTCTTTGAAAAAAAGATTTCTATAATTGCATAAATGTGAAAATTTTAATAAAATTAAATGGGTTTCTTTTTTGCAAGGGCTCTGAGAGCCTTTAACATGTCCTGTCTACCTTTCTGTCCTTGCCATCATCTACGCAGTGTCTAGTACTGAGAAGGCACTGGAATGGTGTTTATTAATAGAAGATGCAAGCAGGTAGACATATACTTACAATATAATCTTATTATATAGTAATAACATACAATTCTGTTATGGACAATAACAAAATTAAGCACAAGTATGAAGTGATGAGAAGGGAATAGTGCTCATTCTTAGCATAATCTGCCTCCTGACTCCTTATTTGGCCTCATTGTCAGCTGTTCCTAAACACTCTGGACTGCACCAACACCAAACCGCTCGTGGCTCCCTATTTGCTATTCATGCTATTTCACGCCCCCTTACGTTTACACATTCTATTCAGCGTGCCTGGAATCTTCTTCTCTTCCTTGTCTTCCTGCTGAGCTGATTGATCTTAAAATCCAGCTCAAGAATGTCCTGGGGGGGACCTTGAAGATGGCGGAAGAGTAAGACGCAGAGATCACCTTCCTCCCCACAGATACACCAGAAATACATCTACACGTGGAACAACTCCTACAGAACACCTACTGAAGGCTGGCAGAAGACCTCAGACCTCCCAAAAGGCAAGAAACTCCCCACGTACCTGGGTAGGGCAAAAGAAAAAAAGAAAAAACAGAGACAAAAGAATAGGGACGGCACCTGCACCAGTGGGAGGGAGCTGTGAAGGAGGAAGAGTTTCCACACACTAGGAAGACCCTTCGCGGGTGGAGACTGCGGGAGGCGGAGGGGGGAGCTTCGAAGCCGCGGAGGAGTGCACAGCAACGGGTGCGGAGGGCAAAGCGGCGAGATTCCCGCACAGAGGATCAGTGCCGACCCGACCGGCACTCAGCAGCCCAACAGGCTTGTCTGCTCACCCGCCGGGGCGGGCGGGGCTGGGAGCTGAGGCTCTGAGGCGCGGGTTTAGGTTTCGGACGGAGCGCAGGGAGAGGACTGGGGTTGGCGGCTTGAACATAGCCTGAAGGGGTAGTGCACAACGGCTAGCCGGGAGGGAGTCCGGGGAAAAGTCTGCACCTGCCAAAGAGGCAAGAGACTTTTTCTTCCCTCTTTGTTTCCTGGTGCGCGAGGAGAGGGGTTTAAGAGCGCTGCTTAAAGGAACTCCAGAGACGGGCGCGAGCCGCGGCTAAAAGCGCGAACCCCAGAGACGGGCGCGAGCCGCGGCTAAAAGCGTGGACCCCAGAGACGGGCAGGAGACGCTAAGGCTGCTGCTGCCGCCACCAAGGGGCCTGTGTGCGAGCACAGGTCACTCTCCACACCCCTCTTCCGCGGAGCCTGTGCAGCCCGCCACTGCCAGGTTCCCGGGATCCAGGGACAACTTCCCCGGGAGAACACACGGCGGACCTCAGGCTGGTGCAACGTCACGCTGGCCTCTGCCGCCACAGGCCCACCCCGCATGCAGTGCCCCTCCCTCCCCGCCGGCCTGAGTGCGCCAGAGCCCCCAAATCAGCGGCTCCTTTAACCCCGTCCTGTCTGAGCAAAAAACAGACGCCCTCCAGCGACCTACACGCAGAGGCAGGGCCAAATCCAAAGCTGAGCCCCTATGAGCTGTGAGAACAAAGAAGAGAAAGGGAAATCTCTCCCAGCAGCCTCAGGAGCAGCGAATTAAAGCTCAACAATGAACTTGATGTACCTGCATCTGTGGAATACCTGAATAGACAAGGAATGATCCCAAATTGAGGAGGTGGACTTTAGGAGCGAGATCTATGATTTTTTTCCCTTTTCCTCTTTTTGTGAATGTGTATGTGTATGCTTCTGTGTGAGACCTTGTCTGTATAGTCTTGCTTCCACTATTTCTCCTAGGGTTCTATCCGTCCATGGTTTTT
The DNA here is from genome assembly GCF_039906515.1 of Pseudorca crassidens. Lineage (NCBI taxonomy): Eukaryota > Metazoa > Chordata > Mammalia > Artiodactyla > Delphinidae > Pseudorca > Pseudorca crassidens. The sequence goes on from NC_090317.1 coordinate 81,440,931, forward strand.
AAAAATTTTTTTTCTTAATAATTAATCTTAATAACTTTATCATACTTTACCTTCTTTCTTTCTTTCTTTCTTTTTCTTTCTTTCTTTCTTTCTTTCTTTCTTTCTTTCCTTCCTTCCTTCCTTCCTTCCTTCCTTCCCTCGTTTAGACAACGAATCATCCCAAATTGAGGAGGGGGTCTCTGAGAGCAAGATTTATGATTTTTCCCCCTTTACCTCTCTTTGTGAGGGTATATGTGTATGCTTCTGTGTAAGATTTTGTCTGTATAGCTTTGCTTCCAACATTTGTCCTAAGGTTCTATCTGTCCCTATTTTTATTCCTAAATAAGTATTTTTTAATTCAATAACTTTATTACACTTTATTTTATTTTTACTGTATCTTCTTTCTTTCTGTCTTTTTTCCTTCTTTCTCTCCTTCCTTCCTCCCTCCCTCCCTCCCTCCTTTCTTTCCTTCTCGCCTTCTTTCCTTCTTTGCTTCTTTCTTTCTTTCTTTCTCTTTCTTTCTTTCTTTCTTTCTTTCTTCCTTTCTTCCTTCCTTTCTTCCTTGCTTACTTCCTTCCCTCCTTTCCTTCTTTCTTTCCTCATACTTCTACTAATTCTCTCTACCTTTTCTCCCTTTTATTCTGAGCCGTGTGGATGAAAGGCTCTTGGTGCTCCAGCCAGGAGTCAGGGCTCTCCCTCTGAGGTAGGAGAGCCAACTTCAGGACACTGGTCAACAAGAGACCTCCCAGCTCCACATAATATCAAACGGCGAAAATCTCCCAGACACCTCCATCTTAACACCAGCACCCAGCTTCACTCAACGACCAGCAAGCCACAGTGCTGGACAACCTATGCCAAACAACTAGCAAAACAGGAACACAACCCCACCCATTAGCAGAGAGGCTGCCTAAAATCATAATAAGGCCACAGACACCCCAAAACACACCACCAGACGTGAACCTGCCCACTAGAGAGACAAGATCCAGCCTCATCCAGCACAACACAGGCACTAGTCCCCTCCACCAGGAAGCCTACAAAACACACTGAACCAACCTTAGCCACTGGAGACAGACATCAAAAACAGCAGGAACTATGAACCTGCAGCCTGCAAAAAGGAGACCCCAAACACAGTAAGATAAGCAAAATGAGAAGACAGAAAAACACACAGCAGATAAAGGAGCAAGATAAAAATGCACCAGACCTAACAAATGAAGAGGAAATAGGCAGTCTACCTGAAAAAGAATTCAGAATAATGATAGTAAGGATGATCCAAAATCTTGGAAGTAGAATGGACAAAATGCAAGAAACAGTTAACAAGACCTAGATGAAATAAAGATGAAACAAGCAATGATGAACAACACAATAAAGGAAATTAAAAGCACTCTAGATGGGATCAATAGCAGAATAACTGAGGCAGAAGAACGGATAAGTGAGCTGGAAGATATAATAGTGCAAATAACTCCTGCAGAGCAGAATAAAAAAAAAGAATGAAAAGAACTGAGGACAGTCTCAGAGACCTCTGGGACAACATTAAACGCACCAACATTCGAATTATAGGGGTTCCAGAAGAAGAGGAGAAAAAGAAAGGGACTGAGAAAATACTTGAAGAGATTATAGTTGAAAACTTCCCTAATATGGGAAAGGAAATAGTGAATCAAGTCCAGGAAGCACAGAGAGTCCCATACAGGATAAATCCAAGGAGAAATACGCCAAGACACATATTAATCAAACTGTCAAAAATTAAATACAAAGAAAGCATATTAAAAGCAGCAAGGGAAAACCAACAAATAACACACAAGGGAATCCCCATAAGGTTAACAGCTGATCTCTCAGCAGAAACCCTACAAGCCAGAAGGGAGTGGCAGGACATACTGAAAGTGATGAAGGAGAAAAACCTGCAACCAAGACTACTCTAACCAGCAAGGATCTCATTCAGATTTGATGGAGAAATTAAAACCTTTACAGACAAGCAAAAGCTGAGAGAGTTCAGCACCACCAAACCAGCTTTACAACAAATGCTAAAGGAACTTCTCTAGACAAGAAACACAAGAGAAGGAAAAGACCTATAATAACGAACCCAAAACTATTTAGAAAATGAGAATAGGAACATACATATCGATAATTACCTTAAATGTAAATGGACTAAATGCTCCCACCAAAAGACACAGATTGGCTGAATGGATACAAAAGAAGACCCTTATATTTGCTGTCTACAAGAGACCCACTTCAGACCTAGAGACACATACAGACTGAAAGTAAGGGGATGGAAAAAGATATTCCATGCAAATGGAAACCAAAAGAAAGCTGGAGTAGCAATTCTCATATCAGACAAAATAGACTTTAAAATAAGGACTCTTAAAAGAGACAAAGAAGGACACTACATAATGATCAAGGGATCGATCCAAGAAGAAGATATTACAATTGTAAATATTTATGTACCCAAGATAGGAGCACCTCAATACATAAGGCAAATACTAACAGCCATAAAAGGGGAAATCGACAGTAACACATTCATAGTAGGGGACTTTAACACCCCACTTTCACCCATGGACAGATCATCCAAAATGAAAATCAATAAGGAAACACAAGCTTTAAATGATACATTAAACAAGATGGACTTAGTTGATATTTATAGGACACTCCATCCAAAAACAACAGAATAGACATTTTTCTCAAGTGCTCATGGAACATTCTCCAGGATAGATCATATCTTGGGTCACAAATCAACCCTTGGTAAATTTAAGAAAACTGAAATTGTATCAAGTATCTTTTCTGACCACAATGCCATGAGACTAGATATCAATTACAGGAAAAGATCTGTAAAAAATACAAACACATGGAGGCTAAACAATACACTACTTAATAATGAAGTGATCACTGAAGAAATCAAAGAGGAATTAAAAAAATACCTAGAAACAAATGACAATGGAGACACAACGACCCAAAACCTATGGGATGCAGCAAAAGCAGTTTTAAGGGGGAAGTTTATAGCAATACAAGCCCACCTTAAGAAGCAGGACACATCTCGAATAAACAACCTAACCTTGCACCTCAAGCAATTAGAGAAAGAAGAACAAAAAAACCCCAAAGCTAGCAGAAGGAAAGAAATCATAAAAATCAGATCAGAAATAAATGAAAAAGAAATGAAGTAAACAACAGCAAAGATCAATAAAACTAAAGATGGTTCTTTGAGAATATAAACAAAATAGATAAACCACTAGCCAGACTCATCAAGAAAAAAAGGGAGAAGACTCAAATCAATAGAATAAGAAATGAAAAAGGAGAAGTAACAACTGACACTGCAGAAATAAAAAAGATCATGAGAGATTACTACAAGCAACTCTATGCCAATAAAATGGACAATCTGGAAGAAATGGACAAATTCTTAGAAATGCACAACCTGCCAAGACTGAATCAGGAAGAAATAGAAAATATGAACAGACCAATCACAAGCACTGAAATTGAAACCGTGATTAAAAATCTCCCAAGAAACAAAAGCCCAGGACCAGATGGCTTCACAGGCGAATTCTATCAAACATTTAGATAAGAGCTAACACCTATCCTTCTCAAACTCTTCCAAAATATAGCAGAGGGAGGAACACTCCCAAATTCCTTCTACGAGGCCACCATCACCTTGATACTAAAACCAGACAAGGATGTCACAAAGAAAGAAAACTACAGGCCAATATCACTGATGAACATAGATGCAAAAATCCTCAACAAAATACTAGCAAACAGAATCCAACAGCACATTAAAAGGATCATACACCATGGTCAAGTGGGGTTTATTCCAGGAATGCAAGGATTCTTCAATATACGCAAATCTATCAGTGTGATAAACCATAGTAACAAATTGAAGGAGAAAAACCATATGATCATCTCAATAGATACAGAGAAAGCTTTTGAGAAAATTCAACACCCATTTATGATAAAAACCCTGCAGAAAGCAGGCATAGAGGGAACTTTCCTCAACATAATAAAGGCCATATATGACAAGCCCACAGCAAACATCATCCTCAATGGTGAAAAACTGAAAACATTTCCACTAAGATCAGGAACAAGACAAGGTTGCCCACTCTCACCACTCTTATTCAACATAGTTTTGGAAGTTTTAGCCACAGCAATCAGAGAAGAAAAGGAAATAAAAGGAATCCAAATCGGAAAAGAAGAAGTAAAGCTGTCACTGTTCTCAGATGACATGATCCTACACAGAGAGAATCCTAAAGATGCTACCAGAAAACTACTAGAGCTAATCAATGAATTTGGTAAGGTAGCAGGATACAAAATAAATGCACAGAAATCTCTGGCATTCCTATATACTAATGATGAAAAATCTGAAATTGATATCAAGAAAACACTCCCATTTACCATTGCAACAAAAAAATAAAATAAAGTAAAATAAAATAAAAAAACAAAAAAAATAAAATAAACAAGACCAAAAGACAACCCTCAGAATGGGAGAAAATATTTGCAAATGAAGCAACTGACAAAGGATTAATCTCCAAAATTTACAAGCAGCTCATGCAGCTCAATAACAAAAAACAAACAACCCAATCCAAAAATGGGCAGAAGACCTAAATAGACGTTTCTCCAAAGAAGATATACAGACTGCCAACAAACACATGAAAGAATGCTCAACATCATTAATCATTAGAGAAATGCAAATCAAAACTACATCTATCATCTCACACCAGTCAGAATGGCCATCATCAAAAAATCTAGAAACAATAAACGCTGGAGAGGGTGTGGAGAAAAGGGAACCCTCTTGCACTGCTGGTGGGAATGTGAATTGGTTCAGCCACTATGGAGAACTGTATGGAGGTTCCTTAAAAAACTACAAATAGAACTACCATATGACCCAGCAATCCCACTACTGGGCATATACCCTGAGGAAACCAAAATTCAAAAAGAGTCAGGTACCAAAATGTTCATTGCGGCTCTATTTACAATAGCCCGGAGATGGAAACAACCTAAGTGCCCATCATCGGATGAATGGATAAAGAAGATGTGGCACATATATACAATGGAATATTACTCAGCCATAAAAGGAAACGAAATTGAGCTATTTGTAATGAGGTGGATAGACCTAGAGTCTGTCATACAGAGTGAAGTAAGTCAGAAAGAAAAAGACAAATACCGTATGCTAACACATATATATGGAATTTAAGGAAAAAAAATGTCATGAAGAACCTAGGGGTAAGACAGGAATAAAGACGCAGACCTACTGGAGAACGGACTTGAGGATATGGGGAGGGGGAAGGGTGAGCTGTGACAGGGTGAGAGAGAGTCGTGGACATATACACACTAACAAACGTAGTAAGGTAGATAGCTAGTGGGAAGCAGCCGCATGGCACAGGGATATTGGCTCGGTGCTTTGTGACAGCCTGGAGGGGTGGGATAGGGAGAGTGGGAAGGAGGGAGACGCAAGAGGGAAGACATATGGGAACATATGTATATGTATAACTGATTCACTTTGTTATAAAGCAGAAACTAACACACCATTGTAAAGCAATTATACCCCAATAAAGATGTTAAAAAAAAAAAAAGAATGTCCTGCTTTGTGAAATCCTAAACACCTCTCCCTGAACCCATCCTACCTTACACAAGACACACACACATACGCACATGCATGCACACACACACACGCATGCATGTGCACAAAAGCATGCATACACAGGCCACTATTCCCTTCTCCATATCACTTCATATCTTGTGCTTAATTGTTATTGTCTATATGATATTATATTGTAAGTATATGTCTACCTGTTTGTGTCCTCTATTAATAAAGACTACTCCAGTGCTTGCTCAATACTAGATACTGCATAGGTGATGTTCAAGTGGATTCATTCATTTATTCATTCATTTATTAATTTCATCTGTGGGAAAAGCATACAATGAATTCTACCCCTACTGAAGTCCTAACTAATCTACCTCATTCTCCTGTGGGAAGGTAAAGGTTATTTAATTGAGGGGAGATCCAAGGTAACATAAGAAGGGATTTCTGGCCTTTGATCCTATGTTGAAAGACAAAGGCTTCATTAATTTAATTTCAGAAAATGCACGTGCAATTGCAACATTTTGGTGAACTGACCTCCCTTGCTATCCTTGCTGTCAGTTAGCTGCATGAGAAATGATCATTGAAAGGGGTGTCGGGGTGTTCCTGCCTTCCACCATGCAGTACCAATTCAGACTTAGAAAAAAGCAGGAAGTATGTCTCATGATTACCGAGGCCAGTGCTTCTCAAGCTTGAGCCGGCATCAGAATCACCTAGAGGACTTGTTAAAACACAGGTTGCTGGGCCCCACCCTACAATGTCTGATTCAGTAGGTTTTGGGTGGGTCCGAGGATTTGCATTTCTAACAGTTGCCAGGGGATGTTAGGGATACTGGTGCAGGGACCATACTTTGAGAACTACTGATCTGTGGTTCACTGATTGCTTCCCAATGCCAGAACTGTACTAGCAATACAACTGTGCAAGGTACTGGACTGCTGCTCTCAGGAAGATGGCAAAAAAAGACCAGCACTAAATTTGGGGATTCCAAAGACCAGCCTTGTGACAACTGGCAAATCACAGAACCTTAGAACACCTTAGCTTCTTCCACCAAAAAATGTCAATTATAAACCCATCACTGCCTACCCTCACTGGTTTGCTGTGTGAATACAATGGGGGGAAATGACCTACACATGTCTATATCCTAAAAAGTCCTAAAGAATGAGAAATTTGATCAGGAAAGAGAAAACAAACATGCGTGAATGGTACAAAAATTTTTTAGAGTGTGTGAGGCAGTGGCAAGTAGTTCAGAGGAAGAGTTCAGAGATGAACTTCTCCACATTAATCAAAGAAGTCTTAATACATGAACAGGTAGCAATAGAACTTTGATTAAGCTTTGAAGGGTTAGTTTGCTCCTTTTTATTGTTGAGTAGTATCCCACAGTATAAACGTACCATGGAATTTATTTGTTTAACCATTCACTCATTGAATGAGAAAGCATTTTTAAAAGACATGGTAGGTAAGAAAGTCCAAGTGGTGTTCAGAAAACACTGAACATTTTTTAACCTATCCTATTTTGTTCCAAAAATTATTTAAGATAGAGATGAAGAGTAGATCCATTTGGTTAGAGCAAAGGGTTCATCTAGAGCAGGGATGGGCAAACTTGCTCTGTAAAAGACCAGATACTAAATATTTTAGGTTTTGTGGGCCACACAGTCTCCATCACAACCACCATAGATAACATGTAAATGAACAGGCATGGCTCTGTTCCAATAAAACTTTATTTACAAAAACAGGACGAGGACTTAGTTTGCTGACCCCTGATTTAGAGGAATAATGGAAGATAAAGTTGAAAAAGCAGGCTGGGATTGTGGATAGACTTGAATGCCAAGTCAATGAATTTAGACTTTGGTAAACATTCACAAGTCCCCAGAGACTTTTTGAGCAGGTATTTAGTGAAGACAGTTATGTTTTAATCACAATTAAAGTGAAATGTTTCAAAGATTAATCCAGAAGTGATAGATAAAATGAATTCATTGTGCGGGCAACAGAAAATAAACAGAGGAAGGAAATAAGTTAAGTGACTGCTGTAACTGTTCAAGCTAAAAATAAAAAGGGCTTGAACTAGGCTGGTATAATTGGACATAAAAGGAAAGGATTGAAATAAAATAAATTTTAAATACAGAATTGATAGAATTTGGAAACTGACTAGATACCACAGCAAGAGAGACAGAGAAAGCAAAAAATAGCTGAGTTTTATTTTAATATTTATTTTTTTATTATTTATTTTATTTATTTATTTTGGCTGCACCGGATCTTTGTTTAGGCATGCAGGATCTTCGTTGTGGCATGCATGGGGGATCTAGTTCCCCGACAGGGATCGAACCCAGGCCCCCTGCATTGGGAGCACGGAGTCTTACCCACTAGACCACTAGGGAAGTCCCCAAAAATAGCTTAGTTTTAAGCCCAGGCTCTAGAATGAAGCAGATCTGTGCTTGAATTGTTTGTTCTACCATTCACCTGAGCGAGTTATAAAACCTCAGCTTCAGTTTCCTCATCTGTAAAGGGAGTAAGAACAGTATCTTCCTCAGAGTGCAGTTGGACAAACTGAGTGACGTAATGCACATAAAGCCCTTAGGACAGTAACTGGTACTTAGCAACTGTTCATTAAACGGTAATGGTCATGACACTGATTATGCCAAAAGATCCCTCTCTAGTCCCCACCCTGTTCAACAGTTTTGCAACCTAATTTTTTCACATTAAATATCAGGAGCATTGCATGATATCCCATTGTGTGAAGGGTTTAACTAACCCCTCATTGTTTAACTAAGCCCACATTATTGGACAACTTGTTTGTTTCTATTATTTTGCTATTTTTTAAATCATTTAGGATGTTTTCAACTTCAAGTAAAAGAAAAATCCAACTCAAAGTGTTTTGTTTTGTTTTGTGTTTTAAAGTAAAGGACCTTGTTGGTTATCTATTTTAAATAGATCAGTGTGTACATGTCAATCCCAAACTCCCAATCTAACCAACCAACAAGGACCTACTGTAAAACAAATAAATAAATGAAGACATATATTAAAAATACAATCAATCAATAAACAAACAAACAATTAATTAATTAATGAATTAAAATGAAAGGAAAATTTGGGGGAAAGTAATAAGGCTTGATTTCCCCAAATCACATCAGTTCTCTCCTGCTAACTCTCCCACCTCCCTGCCTGGCTGATATTAGCTTTGGAATACAACATTCAGCTTTTTTCATTGCAAAGACTTCAAATTATGGGACTGTATCACAGGCCATAGGCAGAAAGAACTTCACCTGGCAAAGCTGCATTTTCTTCCCTTTCTACCTTCAGATAGGCCTCCTTTCTTATAGAATCTTACTGAAGACAGATAGAATGAGGCCACCTGTGCCAATATCCTGAGTTGTTCTTACCATTCCCCCAGTACCATACCTCCAAAGGCATACAGGCAAGATCCTAAGGTGAGAGGTTAAGAAAAAGTTTCATGGTGATATAACAAGAGTCACCAACTTCTCAACCTTAAATAGTTGGGTCATCACAACCCAGTATACTTCCTCCACTATTTAGTCACTGCCACATTTTAGGTCAATTACTTACAATAGTCTACTCCTGGTACCAAATTATGGATCAGGAAGGGTTGCAAATAAAAACAACAACAAAAAGACAAACAAACAAAAAAACCCTCCACTCAAAATGGCTTAAATGTGCATTATTTCACATAGCAAGAATAACTGAGGTAGGGCAGCTCCTGCATTGGTTAATTTGACCTTCGTATACAGGCTCATTCTCTATATTTCTCATCTTATGACTTGCCTATTTATGTCTTGTGCCCATTTGAACTGTGTTTTTTGTCTTTTTATTTTGATTTTTAAAGCCCTTTATATATTAAGAATTTCAGCTATTTTTTCTATCATTTATGTTAAAAGTATTTTCCCAGTTGGACAGCTCCTTTTCAATATTGTGATGTTTTTTATAAACAAAATTGGTTCTTTTGTTAATATATTAAAATACTTAACAATTTTTTCTTTGGAGTTTTATATTTAGTTTATTTGCTTAGAAAGCCCTTTCCTACCTAAGATTGAATAAATCTATCCTCTCATGTTTTCTTCTAAGGTATTTACAGATTAATAATGTGTATAGACACATTTAAATTAATTCCTGAAATTTATTTTGGTGTAAGTGGGAGATTTTTTTTTCTTAATGATAGCTAGTTATCCCAAAATGGTTTTTAGAGCACATCTTCTCTCTCCTCTGGATTTGCATGCCACCTGTAGTATATGCTAAGTTACTGTGTAAAATTGATTTGGCGTCGTGAGTTCTCTTCCATTTCATTTATATGTCAGCTTATTCATGGGCCACTGTCACACAGTTTTAGTTATTGTAGCATGATAGTTTGTTTTACTATCAGGCATGGAATTTTCCTACACATTTCTCTTCTTTTTTCAGAAGACTCTTGAATGATCTGACTTTTTTTCTCTCAGATGATCCTGGCATTTGTTTTTGTCAAGATGCCCCCAAACTTCTATTAGAAGTTGGATTGAGAGAGTCATGGACATGTACACACTAACAAACGTAGTAAGGTAGATAGCTAGTGGGAAGCAGCCGCATGGCACAGGGATATTGGCTCGGTGCTTTGTGACAGCCTGGAGGGGTGGGATAGGGAGGGTGGGAGGGAGGGAGACGCAAGAGGGAAGACATATGGGAACATATGTATATGTATAACTGATTCACTTTGTTATAAAGCAGAAACTAACACACCATTGTAAAGCAATTATACCCCAATAAAGATGTTAAAAAAAAAAGAAGTTGGATTGAAATGAAAATAAATGTTGACATTAATTATAGAGAGAACTGGAATTTTCATAATATTGAGCCTTCCCACCCTGAAATGTATTTGTCATTCCATTTATCAAGTTTTCTTTAAGGATTCTCTGGGAAGTTTTAGTTTTCTTCATATGGGATCACATATATTCCTTAATTTCTAGGACTTGGGGGAGAGAAAGTCTCATAGTGTTGTTATTATCTTACGGTTGCTATTATGAATTATATATTTTCTTTTACCTCACTCATAATTGTTATTTTCTAGTTGGGTATATTTTGTATGGCCATCTTAACTGAACACATTTATTAGGACCCTTAATTTTTATTGAAACTCTTAATTTTTCAGTTAATTGTTGTTGGTTCTGCAGATAGGCAATTTTATCCTCTGCAACTAGTATTTCCAATATTTACCTGTTTTTTTCTCATTTTATTATGTTGACCAAAACTAAATTTCCAGGAAAATGTAATATGTTAATGACAACAACCAACTTGATCTTGCTGTTGACTTTGATGGAAATGTTTCAAATATTAGGATGAACCATATGAAACTGCCCTTCTTCCAGGCCAAAAAAAGGTCACGTGTCAGCAATTTCATATCTTCCAAATCTATTATTTGGCCATAGGTAAAATATTAGAATTTGATTTTAAACAAAAATCCATTACTTCCTTGGCAGTCCAGTGGTTAAGACTCCATGCTTCCACTACAGGGGGTGCGGGTTCGATCCCTGGTTGGGGAAGTAAGATCCCACATGCCGTGCGGCACAGCCAAAATGTAAAAAAATAAGTAAATAAAAATAAATAGAAACTTATTACTAATTAAACAAATATTTTTTGAGTGCCTACAGTGTGACAGACATAGAGTTAGGCTGCGGATATATAACTCTAATCAAGACAAACACAGTCTCTGCCCTCTTGGGGTTAACACTACTATGGCAAAAAGCAGATAACAGTTCAGCTAACCAAAAAAAAAAAAAATTTAACAAACGAATTAAAATAGTGAAAACAGCTCAGAGCAATTACTATGTATAGAAACTGGAGCAAGGGCACAATTCAGACAGGGCAGTCAGAATCTGTCCTTTTAAGGCAGGACACTGAAGCTGAGAGCTGACGGCTGAGACAGAACCAGCCATGTGACCAGATCTGAGTATGTACTTGGTCGGGCAAAGACAAGAGAGGAGCAGGCTCTAAAATGAAACATGGGTCTTCCCTGGTGGTGCAGCGTTTAAGAATCCACCTGCCAATGCAGGGGACACAGCTTCGAGCCCTGGTCTGGGAAGATCCCACATGCCCTGGAGCAACTAAGCCCATGCTGAGCCTGCACTCTAGAGCCCGCGATCCACAACTACTGAGCCCCTGCACCACAACTGCTGAAGCCGGTGCACCTACAGCCCATGCTCCACAACAAGAGAAGCCACCACAGCGAGAAGCCTGTGTAACACAACAAAAAGTAGCTCCCGCTCGCTGCAACTAGAGAAAGCCTGCACGCAGAAACGAATACCCAACACACCAAATATAAAATAAATAAATAAATTAAAAAAATGAAATGTGGCTGATGAGTTCTGCAATCTATCAGGAGCCAGTGTGGCCAGAATGCCACTAAGTGGGTCCCCAAGCTTCAGCTAAGCCTGAGCTGATGGCTGTGTGAAGGAAGAGAGAAGTTTTGAATTGGGATGCAGATTTAAATTAAGATTTGGACTGGGCTTTTAAGACTTGAAAATGAGACCATCTCTTATGGCTTAAAGTGACCAGCAAGCAATGGGATCTGTCCCAAGTCACTGGACAGGGTGCGAGAATGAGCACTGATGGGGCACCTTTGAAGCACCGGTGGGAGAAAAATAAACCATTTCCTGATTGTACCAAACTGTATTCAGTCGTCCTATAAACCAGTTTCACAGGCTGGAGAGGCAAGCTGAGGACAGACCAAGAGAGGTTTTATTTGGATAAATGTTGAACTTCATTTTGGAAACCAAAAGGAAGCAGTAAGGCTTTTTGTGCAAAGATATGATTCTGCAAAGGTTTGATCCTGCAAAGTCAGAGAATGGGGTCACTGGACCCTAAAACAAAAAGGAGGACAGGGATTTGCCTCCCTGTGGCTCTTACTTGTGGCTCAGTCTGCATCATTTGTGCATTCTTCTTTAAAAGCCAGTAGAAAGTGCCAATGAAACAAGATAAATTTTCACAGCTACCCCCAGGCCAGAACGTGACTCGAGAATTGTCCCACTGGTCCACGGTCGTACTTCAGAAAAGACAAACAGGGCTTCCCTGGTGGCGCAGTGGTTGAGAGTCCGCCTGCCGATGCAGGGGACACGGGTTCGTGCCCCAATCCGGGAAGATCCCACATGCTGCGGAGCGGCTGGGCCCGTGAGCCATGGCCGCTGAGCCTGCGCATCCGGGGCCTGTGCTCCGGAATGGCAGAGGCCACAACAGTGAGAGGCCCGCGTACCGCAAAAAAAAAAAAAAAAAAAGAAAAGGAAAGACAAACAAGTTGTGTCTGATGCTGGCTAAAAGACTGGAAGCAGAGAAAAGCCAGAACTGGGTTCCAGCCAAACCTATAAAGACTAGGCAAGATTCTGGAGGGGAAAGGCCCGGATGACAGTGGGCATTCCAGCAGGTAGTCAAGGCATAAACAAAGCATAGTGTCCAAAAGACTGAGGCTCAGTAGATAGTAGGAGTCCCAGGCAAACATACATACGGTATGCTAGTAGGGGGCAGAGTGTCACAAGGGGCAGGGGACACTTGAAAGACCAGGCTGGAGCAGTTGATACTGTATGAGAGAAGTGGTGGCGAGAGGGCATCAGGTCCCTATCCCCACGAGGCAACTGGGTCCCAGGCTGGACCAAGGCTCCAGATCTTGCAAAAGGCCTATAGGCCCAGACATTTGATTGGAACAGGAGTGTAAGACACAAAAAGAGATCTCCAAGGGGCTGGGGCTGTTTACTCAAGTCCAAAGGGATCTAAGGCCTGAGCAGAGGTCAGTTGGAAGATGGAAAGTCAGTGACTCTGGCCTGGGAGAAGGTAGCCAAGCAGAGGTACAACAGGGACAGGATCTATTTGGCCTCAGAGGACTTTCTTAGTCTGTTGACAGCAGCCATCCAACCTCACCCCTTTCCCCCTCCATGAGAAGGCTCTCCTCTCCCTCACTGCCTTTCCCTGATTATGTGTGGGCATGTTACAACTCTGACTTGAGCTACTGGACATGTAACTTGCTACTTGCATGTAACGATGTAACAGAAGAACCAGGAAATACTGTGAGCATCACACGAGACACTCAGGACCAATGGGCCACTTGTTGCCATAGTAACCACAATCAAAACAACGATTCCAGCTTTCCTAAAGCCGGTGTTTAATGACGATTGTATTACACAGAGAGTAACAGTCCCACAGTGCATCATAAACAGAGTTGCTAGTATCCGACATAATCAATGAGGGAGAAAAATAACCTGTAACTGGACAAAGTACATTTCTCAGGGTGTGTGTGCAGTTCTCACCGAAAATGCAAGGAGGGAATCCCTCTCTGCTCAGCTTGAAGTCATTGCTTTATCCCGGCCTCCTTTTCTTCCCTCTCCACCCCAGTTTTTAGGGAGGGACACCTTCATGAATTCTAAAGAAACATGATAAATTTGCTTTTAAACCCAGATATGCATAACCCTAGCCCTACAGGTAAATCGGACAGAAATATAATGATTGCTATGAAACATTCACATTTGGAGTGGATCTAGTAACTTTCCTTCATGTGTTCAGGGCAAAATACAATCCAGGCTTCTCTCTTTGAAGCAGATTGTTCCCTTCTAAATGCCCGATGAAAATGTGAAACACAACCTTCCCTCTCCTTTCCTAAAGTCCCTTCTCCCCTGGGTGGGGAGTAGAACCTGAGCTCTAGGCCACTGCCGCCACCCACTGGTTGGGTAGCCAAGGAAGCCAAAGCTTCCCTGGTTTTGGGTTTCTTAGTATTTCTAAGGTCACCTGGCAAAATCATAGTCACCCTGGGATGGAGTAAACTGTCACCAATCTCTCTTCTCTGTTTCAAAGCCTGTTCCCCTTTCCTTCTCCATCCAGTTCTCAGAACAAGAGCAGTCTGAACAAGAGAGAAATAAGCAAACAGGAAAGCAGACTTCAGTTTTCTTTTCTACTCTGACTCAACATTTGGGCCAAGGGCCCAAGACCAACTTACTCCAATTCCCACATCTCATTTCAAATTTGCAGGGAGAGACTGATAAGTTGCTGATCAGTCAATTAATTGACCACCCCATGGTCGGGTAGCTACCTCTCAACCAATAAGCTCTGGGTGGGGGTGGGGGTTACCTTGTCCAGTTGTCCAGTCTGTCCCCAGTGGCCATTCCCAAAGAGTGGGGGTACAGTAAGGTTCTCAAGAAACCACATTCTTCCTTGGACTCCGACAGAGCTCAGCTTTCAGCTGTCGTTTCTTTCACTCTGTGTGCTATTTTCTTGACTTTAACATTGAAATAGTGTCATACACAGAGTCGTAATTAAGTGCCTCTCTTTCATGGCTTCGCCACTTTCTGGCTGTGTGACCATGGGCAATTACCTAGACTGTCTGAGCTTCTGTTTTTTTCACCTATAAAATGAACCTGCTTCATAGGATTTTCATAAGGATTTTTAAAATGATCATCTATGTAAACTACTTAGCACGAGGCCTAGTACACAGTCAATGCAAAATTAATATTAGCTGTTATTATCACCATCATCACCATCACCAGCAGCAGCAGCAGCAGCAGCAGCAGCATTTATTCAGGAAGGTCATTTTAAGAGCTTCAAGTTGAGCACCAAATTTATTCCCAGATAAGCTCAGCCTCCTCTGTCCTGTTTATCACACCAAATATAATCAGCTGGTCAAGAACTGAAACACTTGTTTTACTCCCCAGGATCTGAGTCCTCCCATCCAGCACAGCAACCGGAACAAAGTCAGTTCTGAGCAAATTCTACCAGAAACTGGATAGGCCAGAGATGCCAAAGGACATCGTGTGAGATGGGGGAAAAGAGGCAGCTTCTCCAACTTTATGATTCCTAGATGCTGGAGTAGGGTTCCTCAGAATGATGTGAAAGCTAAATAAACCAGCAGAGATGGAATTCTAAAGGTAAATCTGATCCTGTGTCAAGAAGTCTATTTGGGAGGAAAATATTCTCTAAGAGTAGGAGGATATTTCAAGGAGCTAATCAATAAACCCTCAAAAAAGAAGAGACTCCCTATTGGGATTTTGTGGGGTTTGATGACATTGCGAAGCAGTCTGGCTATTGGGCTGCCCACATCCTCAAGACCTTAAAGACCAAGTGATTGAGAAAGAGATACCTGGCCAAGGTTACTTGGCACCTTCCTTTAGTTGCTCCTTATGGAAAGAACTTTGCCTGGAGATGCAATTGAATAACACTTCAAAGGAGTTTACAATCTAAATCAGAGCAGGAACTTTGGGGGTGGAATGGGAAGACATGCAGGCAAGGTCACTACCCTGGATCTCAGAGAACTAACTATGCAATATACCAGCTCAAAGACCCTGGGCAAGCAACCCAACCTCTCTGTAATAGGAGAGAACTGGATAAAATCAATGATTATCAAGCATCTCCACCAAGCCCTGCAGTCGCTCTATAAATTCAGAGGCCACTGCAGGTTTTGGAAGAAAGAGATTAAAAGGAGTCCAAGCAAGAGTGAGCCTCTGGGTCCCATCACTACCACCATACTCCTTCACCTAAGCAGATTCTGCCCTTTCGATGTTTCAGATAAGATTTTATCAAGAAAAATCCTTCATTTCTTAAAGCAAGAAAAAGAACTAGGTGATCTCCAAATTTATTTCAGCTCTGACAGTCCATGATTCCATATGGAGGGAATGGAATTACTTCAAGAGGCTAAAAGGGAGGGTTAACACGAGATCATGAAAGGCCTTGCATGCCATGCTAGGGCACTTGTGCTTTACCGAGTAGGGAGCCATGAAAGGGGAACAATATGACCAGGTCACTGTGCTAGCAAAGCACCCTGAAGGACTGGATAAGTGGAGGATGCAGTGGGAGTTGGGGGTAGAGCCCAGAGACCATTTTATTCCAACAATCCAGACAGGAAGTAGTTTATCAGTGTTTTATCAGAGAGATGAAAGACAAGATAAAAATAGATGGGGGAGGGAACAGCATCCTTCATTAGCCAGCAACCTCCATTCTGTTTTGGGGATTTTTGTTTGCTTGCCTTACTTTTGTTTTTGTTTTTTGTTTTTTTTTGTCTTCTAATTCCATTCCCATCCTTAAAAAGCAGAATATAATTGACTCTTTCCACTTGGAGCCAATGTTTTTGACTGGTCCCCTTACACCAGATGAACACAATGACACCATGGCAAAGGACATGACATCTATAGCTAATTAATAAAGGCCAGATAACGTCAATGGTTGGCCACCTGTCCTAGCTGGATCCCCACTCCCCCATGACCCAGATGCTCTCAAGCTCCCAGTCATGCAGCTGCACCTCCCTAATTGGCTTTGAAGAGGGATTTTCAGAATGTCTCCATCCTAGCAGCTTCCTGGCCCACCATACCTGTTCCCACCACCAGCTCGGCCAGGGCAGGAATTCCCACAGATGTCCTGGTGGACTTGTTAAAGATGGAAAAGCCACATCCAGGCCTCTGATTTATGATGTGGCATGAACTCAACACTTTTCTCATGTTCTTGTGCCCAACAAAAATGACCAAAAGCAGATACTCAAAGCTGATGCCAGGAGAATACGTTGTGCCTTTAAAAACACCTACATATGACACTCCTCAGCTGTCTGGCAACCTGGCATGCAGGGCTCACTGAGAAGCAGGGCACTGTTTCCTTGACTGTGGCTCTAGACCTGATTCTGGAAAGAGTTGCCAGCCCATGCCCTGGCATTGGGCTTCTTCCAACACTCCCTTCAGGTTGCCTAGCCCTTGCTGGGGTGTGTGCACATGCTATTCCTGTGCCAGAAACACCCTTCCCACAGACTCTTTTCACTTGTTCATACATTCAAATCATTTTTGAGTTAACTCAACAGAGGAATGAGTGGATGACAACTGCTTCTTGCAATCCAGCTTCTTGAAATCAACTTTGTTTCATATAATAGCAAAAAAAAAAAAAAAAAAACAATTAGAACCAGAGAACTGACATGCAGAATTTTCAATAATCATCAAGTCTAACCCATGCATTTTGAATTTGAAGAGACAGACCCAGAGAGGGGAAATGCCTTCCCCAAGTCACCAATAATAACCAATGCTAACAGTTATTGATGCTGGGGTCCAGGGACTGTGCTAAGTGCTGCACACACATTATCACAGTTAGTCCCTATAACAACCCTATAAGGTAGATGCTATTACTAGCCTCATCCTACAGATGAGAAAATTGAAAGGGGAAATGACTAGTCCAAGTTATATAGGATTGATAGTGTCATATAAAATTCTAGACAGGTGACACCTGGGGGATGGGCAGAGAGAACAAGAGAAAAGGTGTAGTGGAGGGTTCTCTTTATGAATAGGCCAGTCACTCCACCTCTCTGAGCCTCAGTTGCTGCATCTGTGAATTGCGGATACTTATACTTAGCTGCAAAGCACTATACAAATGAAAGAGAAAATAGTGTTTTGTTGAAATGAAAATAAGACTTATTATTATTGTATGTTTAAAAGAATAATACATGTTTATGTTTTAAAAAAAAAGACTGTAATACTACAGAAAAACATGAGGAAAGTAAACATTATCCAAATTTCCACTATCCAGAGATGATTAACAACTAAATGCTAATTAATACTACAAGAAAACTGTGATTATATGTGTGGGCATACAATTATTAATAAACGGGATCATACTATTCATGCTGTTTCGTGATCTATTTTTTTCACTCAAGTTCTACAAGGTGAAAAATCAAAAACACTATATTTTCAGAAGGACATTCTTCTGAGCTTAGATCAGTCCTGTGAGAACTAGAAAAAATAATCCTAAAATTTATATGGAACCATGAAAGATCCAGAATTGCAAAAGCTGGAGGCATAACCCTCCCAGACTTCAGATAATAATACAAAGCTACAGTAATCAAAATAGCATGGTACTGGCACAAAAACAGACACATAGATCAATGGAACAGAATAGAAAGCCCAGAAATAAAGCCACACACCTACAGTCAATCTTCGACAAAGTAGGCAAGAATATACAATGAAGAAAAGACAGTCTCTTCAGCAAGCAGTGTTTGGAAAGCTGGACAGCCACATGTAAATCAAAGAAGTTAGAACACTCCCTCATACTATGCACAAAAATAAACGCAAAATGGATTAAAGATCTAAATATAAGACATGACACCATAAAACTCTGAGAAGAGAACATAGGCAAAACATTCTCTGACATAAATCGTGGCAATATTTTCTTAGAGCAGTCTCCCATAGCAAAAGAAATAAAAGCAAAAGTAAACAAATGGGACCTAATCAAACACAGCAACAAAACAAAAAGACAACCTATGGAATGGGAAAAAATATTTGCAAACGATGCAACCAACAAGGGATTACTTTCCCAAACATACAGACAGCTCATACAGCTCGATATCAAAACAAACAAACAAAACGCAAACAACCCCATCAAAAAATGGGAAGAACACGTAAACAGACATTTCTCCAAAGAAGACATATAGATGGCCAACAGGCACATGAAAAGATACCCAACATCACTAATGATTAAAGAAATGCAAATCGAAACTACAGTGAGGTATCACCTCACACCAGGCAGAATGGCCATTATATCAAAAAATCTACAAATAATAAATGCTGGAGAGGGTGTGGAGAAAAGGGAACCCTCCTACACTGTTGGTGGGAATATAAATTGGTGTAGCCATTATGGAAAACACTCTGGAGGTTCCATAAAAAACTAAAAATAGAGTTACCATATGATCCAGCAATCCCACTCCTGGGCATATATCTGGAAAAGATGAAAACTCTAATTCGAAAAGATGCATGCACCCCAATGTTCATAGCAACACTATTTACAATAGCCAAGACGTGGAAGCAACCATTCATATGTTGATGTCCATCAACATATGAATGGATAAGGAAGATGTGGGGGGTGTGTGTGTGTGTGTGTATATATATATATAATGGGATATTACCCAGCCATAAAAAAGAATGAAATAGTGCCATTTGTAGCAATATGGATGGACCTAGAGATTATCATACTAAGTGAAATAAGTCAGACAGAGGAATACAAATATCATATGATATCACTTATGTGTGGAATCTAAAAAAAATAATACAAATGAACCTATTTACAAAACAGAAACAGACCCACAGACTTAGAAAACAAACTTATGGTTACCAAATGGGAAGGGAGGGAGGGACAAATTAGGTGTTTGGGATTAACAGATATACACTACTATATACAAAATAGATAAGCCACAAGGATTTACTGTATAGCACAGGATTATTCAATATCTTGTAATAATCTATAATGAAAAAGAATCTGAAAAAGAATATATATGTATAGATATAGATAGATCTGAATCACTTTGCTGTACACCTGAAATTAATACAATATTGTAAATCAACTATACTTCAATTAAAAAAAAAATAAGATCTGGGCTTCCCTGGTGGCGCAGTGGTTGAGAGTCCGCCTGCCGATGCAGGGGATACGGGTTCGTGCCCTGGTCTGGGAAGATCCCACATGCCGCGGAGCAGCTGGGCCCGTGAACCATGGCCGCTGGGCCTGCGCGTCCGGAGCCTGTGCTCCGCAACGGGAGAGGCCACAACAGTGAGAGGCCCGCATAGTGCAAAAAAAATAAAAATAAGATCAGCACTGTGAAAAGAACCAAGTCATTTATTTATCATCTTCTTTATGGCTGATCCTTGGAGGTAGCATGACCACCTACAGTGGTGCAGCCTGTGTCTTGCACAGAGGCCAGGAAAACACATGGGAGCTGAAAGCCAGCCTGCCCCAGTCTCCAGGCCTAGCCCCCTGGCAGGGCTACAACATCCAAGGAAGGGGCCCTTGTGTGATTTGTATGAAGGCAGTCTGTACACTGGCCTCTGAGCAGGGCTGACGCTAGCCGTGGAGACCCTGGAGCCAGAGAGCCTGCTTCTAAGCAACACTGGAACCAGCAAAAGCGTGCAGAGTTGGCACTATCCATCTGCCACGTCTGTACCAGATCTATGCCCCGTGCCCCAGAGCACAGGGTCAAACCACGGCATGCACAGAGCAGGTTCTGAGAATGTGTGCTAAGACAGTTCTGCTCTGTGCATGGAATGCTTGTGGTGGTTTCATTCTTTTCCTCTAAGCAAATTTTAGGAAAATATCCAAGTGATAGGAAACTGAGCAAACCTTTGGCCCAAACACTGCTCATGTGCTGCCTGGGAGAACCAGAAGTTCAAAGTCCAATTTCCTGTTAGGCTGTCTCTGGGGGCCTCTATATGTACTCAAAGTTCACTGAATACATCTAAAACAGTTGCAGGGTGAATTCGTTTTCTATTGCTGCATAACAAATGACCCCAAAATTTAGCAGCTGAAAATGACAAGCATTTCTTATCCCAAAGTTTCTGCACATCAGGAATCTTGAGTGCAGGTTAGCAGTCCTTCTAGTTTAAGGTCGCTCAGGTTGCTGTTAAGCTGTCGGCCAGGGCTGCAGTTGTCTCAAGGTGCAACTAGGGCTGGAGAATCTGCTTCCAACCTCACCCATGTGGCTGTTGGCAAGCTTCAGCTCCTTTCCACCTGGGCCTCCTCATTGGGCTGCTTCATAACATCGCAGCTCACTTCCCCCAGCACCAGCGAAGCCCAGAGTGAAGAGAAGAAGAGAGAGAGAGAGAGAAGGAAAGTAGAAAGGGGAGGAGCATGGAAGGGAGAGGAAAGGAGAGGAGGGAGAGGAGAGAGGCTACCGTCTTTTTGTAACCTAATCTCAGGAATGACATCACATCACTTTTGCTGTACTCTTTTCAACAGAAGTGAGTCACTAGGTCCAGTCCACACACAAGGGGATGAAATTACAGAAATGTACCAACCTTCATCCTCTGGCCTGGAACATAAATATAGTAGCTAGAATCCTGCCAGATATTTTGGGCAGTGAGGATGAGGGCCACACTCTAGGGACAGTGGATCAGAAAACAGGAAGGAGAAGACTGAGTCTCTGGTGATTGCATCGCATCATCATTGCCTCTTACTCAAAAGAATAAAACCTTCAGCACTAAAGCCGGCTACTCTTGAGTTTCTTTCGTTTGCAGATGAGTCTAACCTTAGCTGATATAGGTTGTTAGCACTAACCTCAATTAAGGGTTTAGATTCAACCAGCATTTATTTCTTTTACAGATGGGACATCTAAACTCAGAGAGGTAAAGTAATCCACCCAACATCACTGAGTTAGAGACCGTCAGGAATGAGACCCAAACTCCTTATCTTCACATTTACCCAAGCTGGTTCCCAGTGTCCCTGAAATTTGTTGAACACTCAAGGCTCTGTTTGTGATGTTCCTGCCAGCTGGAAAAGTTCTGACCCCCTCAGGCTATATATTTGTACCAGAACATCCCCTGCTCTGTTTCTCTGCATACCGAGTAAGAAAGTGAAATAGAAGAGGAAAAATATTTTGGATGAATTGATGATTTTCAGTTCAAAAACTTTTGTCCTATGCACACTCAGGCCAGTAGCCATGGAGACCCTCACTTCATTTCCTCAGTCTGTCTCTTTGTACACAATTCCCTCTTTTGGAGCCCAAAAGTTAGCAGCAGCTATAGATTAAGTATGTTCTGTAGAGCAGCGAGGTAGCACAATTTTTCAAAGAACTTTAGTACACACATCCATAACCTGGAAATGATCATGTTTTCATTACAGAGTTGTCTCAGATGGTTTGTCTCTTTAGGAAGAGCCTTCCACCCAACTTGCCAGAAGAACTGTCAGCAGAGCCATTCAAGACAGAATCATAGTTGTAATATTAAACATTTTTATGTTGCAGAAGACACACTTGGTGTCCTTGCCCAGCCACAACCCTTGCTCTAGGAATGGCTATGCTTAGCACCTATTAAAGGGCTGGGCCTAAACCACCATATTTGAACTATGTGCACCTATTTCCACAGTCTGAGATCGGTGGACCTTGGCTTGTCATTTAACCCAGGGGAAATCAATGTATCAATTAAGAATCTTTCTCTTGAAAGTATGAAGTAAGAGATGCAGAAACTGTTATTAATTGATGGTGGGCAATTAAACTAAAATGTCATGTAGCATTAGAGCTGGGGCTACCCTTTTTGGACTTGTACATAATAAGAAAAAGAAAAAAAACAGTCTGCAAAGTAAAGGAAGATTGGCTTAGATAAACAGAGAAAAATAAATGAAAAGAACTCGTGTGGTCCCAGAGAGGGAGGAAGAAAGCAGCCACTTCATTTTCTAATGGCTTCCCAGTTCTCAGCTCCAATTACCACAGATGAGGCTATGCTCCATTCCTGTGTCATTCCTAGGGGTCCCTCCTGCGTCTAGAGTCTGAATAGCTTTCTGCTCCTTGCCAGAATGATGCACCTTCACCTTATAAATCTTTTCCACTTACATTATCTTGTTTATTTTTTCCCAAATCCTGGAAGACCAGATCAGGAATGATAACCTAAACTCACTCTTTTACAGATAGGGAAACTGAGTCTCTGGGAGAGATGGGAGGGAATTTTTCCAAGAGTATTCAGCTAGCTAGCTATAAGGGGCAGAACCTGAACTCAAGTCTTCTGACTCAAGGCCTGTTGTTTTACCCACCATGTCATGTGATCAAGAAAAACAGAACTTCAGAGTGAATTTGACTGAAACTCCACTCAGGTTTCAGCAAGCAATAGATAGATGTGAATCCTTGATGGTGAGAGAAACAAACCAAATCATGAAACCTATTTTAATTATTTTATTTTATTAATTGGTTTCTCCCCCTTTGGACCATGGACTGGAAACTCAGATGCTTACAGGGGCCAGGCAGGTAAAGTAAAAAAGGGAAACAAGCCAGTGTGGGACAGTTGGAAAAGGGGGAGACTGGGGCAAACTGGAGTGCTCAGGACCAATTTGAAAAGGTCAATCGCCATTCACCTCCAGTCATATGAGAATGTACACCCTATATTACCAGATCTTCTCAAGTTTTTATGAAAGCTAGAAATCTGACTTTTACGTGAAATTTCCTAATTATTAACACACATGTCAGCCAAACAAATTTCACCTTCTGGCGGATACTGCCCTGCACCTCCAATTTGCCACCTCTGCTCTGGATTGCAAGCACTGAGGACAAGACTACGTATTATTATTCAGAGAAGCACAGAGAAGGCACTCAGGTGATTTGATTTATTAAATGGATTGGATGAAAATCGTGTCATTCTGGTCTGTTTTCAAATGATGCCTCCTCAGAGAGGTCTTTTCTCACCACCTATGTCTATCCACCAATATCCATTCTTCTATTTTTTTTCTATGAAAAAAACTCCAGTAGCATGTAGCTACTGGGAATACAGAAAACATTTCCTCAGCCTCTCTTGTGGCTACGTGGCTATGTGACTAAGATCTGGCCAAGAAAATGAAAACACAGGTTATATGCACAACTTCCAGGAAATATCTTATGAGAGAGCCATCCCCTTCTCCTTTTCTTTCTTCCTCCCTGCTAGAATGCAGACATGATGGCTGGAGCTGAAGCAGCCATGAAGTGCCAGGATGTGCAAGCCACATATCGAAATGGTGGAACAAGAGGATAAAAGGTGCTAGGTGTCTGATGATTTGGGAGCTGGCTCGGCAGCAATGGATTGTGTGATCTTGTATGAGAAAAACATACACACTTCTACCTTGTTGGATCTACTGTTTTGCAAATTTTCTAAAATAACAAATCCTTGTTTTCTATTCTCTCATCCTGATTTATTTGTATTTAGCACTTACCATACCTTAAAAATAGCATATATTTATTTGTTTTACCTATTTTTGTTCCCTACCACATTATAAGCTCCATGAGAGCAGAACTTTGATTTACTTGCAGTCATTTCCTCAGTGTTTAGAAGAGTGTTTGGCATATGGTAAGTGATCAAAAACTAATCGTTGAATGTATAAATGAAGTAGATTAGACTGGGTTAAAAGTGAAACTGAATTAAATGATGACCTCAACCCAGTTTCATACCAGCCACCATCAGCTAAATTTGTTCAATTATTTTTCTTTTTTATTGAAGTATAGTTGATTTGCAATGTTGTGTTAATTTCTGCTGTATAGCAGTGACTCAGTTATACACATATATCCATTCTTTTTTATATTCTTTTCCATGATGGTTTATCCCAGGATACTGAATATAGTTCCCTGTGTTATACAGTAGGACCTTGTTGTTTATCCATTCTGTTTGTAATAGTTTGCATCTACCAACCCCAAACTCCCAGTCCATCCCTCTCCCACCACCCCACCCTTGGCAACCACGAATCTGTTCTCTATGTGTGTGTCGTAGATAGATTCATTTGTGCCATATTTTAGATTTCACATATAAGTGATATCATATGATATCTGTCTCTCTGGCTTACTGCGTTTAGTATGATAATCTCTAGTTGCATCCATGTTGCTGCAAATGACATTACTTCATTCCTTTTTTATGGCTAAATTTGCTCAATTCTTTCAACAAATTACCCCAAAATTGCAAAAGACGGTGTGTGGGGGGGTGAAATCAGTGATCCAAAGGACTTGTCTCAAATTTACAAAGATTATAGAAGAGTAAGACACATTTCCACTTCCAAAGGCAGCACTTTCACAACAGCTACCCCATTCTTACTCAGTGGTAGCCAGATCCCAGGTCCAGGCATGGCACCAGCACAGCTGCAGCATGAGAAAGAACATGCATTCAGTCCAGAGCTGTTGGAGGAAGCTACTCGGTATTGAGTTCAAGGATGGCCTCCTAGATTCTAAACAATTTTTAATTGTTCAAGCCACAGTTTGAAAGCAAAGTGCTACCTCCCTCATAGGAAGATAAGCTTCTGCTCATAAAGTGAAGTCACCAAGCAAGACCCGGCTCAGCCAAGTGAAAGCAAAGAACACTTGACTTAGACCACCGCAGAAGGTGGCAAGGCCCAAGGCATTGCACTGCTCCTTCTCAAAGCAGTAGCAATGGTTTTCCTAATTAACAGAGCAAGTCTCCAGGGAGCTGGGGAACCCCAGAATAGGTAGGAAGCCCAGTTAAAAAGACTCTGAACTCAAAACACTGGCTCTAAGGCCCAGGCCTGGAGCTGAGGGCCAGGGCCTCGACCCTTCCTAAAAGAACATTTGGGGTGGAGTGGGGGGAAGGAGGGGTAGGGGAGGGAGAAAGACTGTGTGTGCTATATACTCCAAATAAACACCTGGCAGAACACCTCCACACCTGGAGCACATCACAAGACTCAATTACATTCGGCCAGATCAAGTGCCCCACAGGTGTTATACAGTAAGGCGGATAATTAAAAACAGCTGGTTAGGGTTTCCCTGGTGGCGCAGTGGTTGAGAGTCTGCCTGCCAGTGCAGGGGACGCGGGTTCGGGCCCTGGTCTGGGAGGATCCCACGTGCCTTGGAGCAACTAGGCCCGTGCGCCACAACTGCTGAGCCTGCGCATCTGGAGCCTGTGCTCCACAACAAGAGAGCCCGCGATGGTGAGAGGCCCGCACACCGCGATGAAGAGTGGCCCCCGCTTGCCACAGCTGGGGAAGGCCCTCGCATGGAGGCGAAGACCCAGCACAGCCAAAAATAAATCAATTAATTAATTTTAAAAAATATATACCATCTGTCAAATTAAAAAAACAAAACAAAACAGCAGGTTGCCATGGCACAAAATTGTTCGCTGCTGAACAATTTGTGTGTTTGTCTTTGGAGTGTCTTTGTACTAGAAGCGAGTTATGTCTTTGGGGGACAGAAAGGTGATTTCTCAAGACACACAAATGAGAGGAAATAAAGGATAAAAGGAACTAACTTATTAAGCACCTTCTCTGTGCCAGGTGCCACACACGCATTTTTTTTCTTTTAATCCCACCACAATCATATAAATAGAAATTATTATCCCTCTTCTCAGGACGAGGAGATGGAGAGGCTCAGTGGCGTGCCCAGAGTCCCACAGCAGAGCCAAGTGGCCCAGGTCACATCCAATGCAGGTCTGACTACAGAGCTGTCCTCTTCTCCTTATACCACCAGCTCGCTGCTCTAGGCCCAAAAATACAAATGTTGCCAGATGATGCCTACACACAGGATGAAAGAATGCCAATGAGCCCATAGACATGGGGAAGGTATTGGTCCCCCGAGTCATTTGCTGCAAGAGGACAATCTTTGAACACACAGACACACAGACACACACACACACACACACACACAAGTATATATTATATGTTAATCATCTGGTAAAGAAGGGGTCTCAAGGCTTCCTAAAAAACAGCAAATGGCTCTTTGATCAAAAGGTAAGGAAAGGTTTTAGAAGGTGGTATGTCATTGCACATTTGTGTTTGAGGGACAGAGCCAAGAACAGTATCAAGCTTGTTGTCTGCTTGAAGAGGGGGGATAATGCACGAGGCTAGACACAGCAGCACAGAATAAAAGAAGGACCATCCCTCCAGCTGCATCCCGTCAGCCAGACCAATATTAGGCCTCTGACCCTGTCCCACTTCAGTGGGTTGGATTGGTGGTCTCCAAAAAGATATGTCCACACCAAATCCCTGGAAGCTGTAAATATTGCCTTATTTGGGAAAAGGGTCTTTGCAGAGGTAATTACACTAAGAATCGTGAGATGAGCTCATTCTGCATTATCTGGGTGGGCCTGAAATCCAATGACAAGTATTCTTATAAGAAAAAGGCACAGGGAGATTTGAAACACACAGAGGAGAAGGCAATGTGAAGACAGAGGTAGAGAATATAGTAAGGCAGCCACAAGGAGTACCAACAGCCACCAGAACCTGGAAGAGGCAAAGAACAGATTGTCCCCTAGAGCCTTCGGAGGAAGTGCAGCCCTGCCAACACCTTGATTGCAGATTTCTGGCCTACAGAAGTATAAGAGAGTAAATTTATGCTGCTTTAAGCCACCCAGTTGTGGTAATTTTTTACATCAGCTCTAGGAAATTAATAAAACCCTTTTCAAAGTTTCCAGTCTGAGCTAATGGGGCAGGATGACCACACATGGGCACATAATCGAGTTCTGCCCAACACCATATAGTGTTCACCAGTTTCCTTTTCTCCTGATGTGTCATGCTTTGCTAGCTCTTGGGTCTCTGTCGGGTGGCAAGTCACGTAACTGTGCCTCCTGCCACCATGCAGCCAGAACGCGCCAGCAGTATCATGGTGAATTGTGGCAGAGGCTTTGTCCCTTGATACTCTTAAAGCCACCAACCCTGCTTCATGCTGCTGCTCATACTGGTGCAACTGTCAGCCCCCATTAAAGCTCCTGATACTGCCACCTAATGAAGTTGCTGGTACCATGTACCCTGGTGGGGAGTCTCAAGAAAATCCCTCAGTGGGGCCTGAAACACCTGGCACCAGCCTTGACAGGATTCTTCTTCCCTAGGGACACAGGGGAACTAATAAGTCCAAGGTAAGCCCCCTTTCCTCTAAGATATCTGCATGTCTGCATTGAAGGAAAGGGGTGCCATCCACTAAACCTACACATAGACCTCCTCTGATCTCAGAAGCGTCTTCTGCTCTTCTGAAATGTTCATCTTCATAAATAAAGAGAAACTTTTCCCTATGCCCCAAATGAAGCAAAATAAAGTCTAATTGAATTTTACCTTGAGTCCACAATTTCTGTGCCAAAGCAAATAATGAAAATGGTCAGAGGAGGCCCCTCTCTTTGCTGGGGGAAGACTCAACCATGAGAGACTCAGCTATGAGGACAACCCCTCTGTCTTGGTCATCCCCATCAGCTCTGGGGCCCAGGACCCTTCAGGCAATTGAAGACCCTCACCATCAAGGAGGATATTGCTTGAGCATTGAGTCTGACAGTGAATAAAACCTGGGTGAGACCAATCTCTGTCTCTAGTGGCCCAATATTTCCATCCCATTGACATTAAGAAAAAGAGAAGAGTCAGGCCTAGAGAAAGGAGGTATCCCTAAGTTGGGAAGACCCTGAAAAGACACCACAGTTGGTGCTCCAGCTAAAGAGTTTGCCTCTACCCGCTGATGTCGGCCACTCAGCCAAAACTCTTGCTAAGATATGTGCTGCCCCCAACAAGTAGGAGAACTCTCTCCTACCCTCATGCCACAGTCTATTGCACTGATTCTAAAGTTATATGGTAATGGACTCAGCATCAGAGAATTATTTTATTTAATTTTATTTCAACAGACTTATTGAACCATAACTGATGTACAAAAACCACATGCTTAACGTATACAATTTGATGAGTTTGGACATATACGTACACCTGTGATGCTATCACCACAATCAAGGTAATAAACATATCCATCACCTCCAAAAGTTTCCTTAGTCCCTTTCTGAGTGTGTCGTAAGAATGCTTAACATGAGATCTACCCTTTTAACAAATGTTTAAGTGTAAAGTATTGTATTGTTAATACAAGCACTATGTTGTATAACAGATCTCTAGAACCTAGTCATCTTACGTAACTAAAACTTTATACCCATTGAGCAACAACTCACCATTTATTCTTCCCCCTGGCAACAGTGGTTGCCAGTCCCTGGCAACCACCATTCTACTCTCTGCTTCTATGACTTTGACTAATTTAGATGCCTAATATAAGAGGACTCATGCTGTCCTTGTCCTTCTGTGACTGGCTTATTTCACCTAGCATAATGTCCTCTGGGTTCATCCATGTTGTCACAAATGGCAGGATTTCCTTCTTTTTAAGGCTGAATAATATTCTATTGAATATTATTCTATTGAATATAGATAATATTATTCTTATTTAGAATAATAATAGAATATTATTCAATAATATTCTATTGAATATAGAATATCTGAATGATATTCTATATCATTTTCTTTATTCATTCATCTTCTGATGGATATTTAGGTTGTTTCCATATATTGCTGTCGTGAATAATGCTGCAATGAACATGAGAGTGCAGATCTCTTTGAGATCCTGATTTCAACACAAAATGATTTTAGACCAAAATAAAAAGAACTGTTTTTACACACAGCACCCTCTCTTCTAAGAACAAAGACAGGAATCCACAAGGGCTGAAGCAGAAAAGAAATCTAAGTGAGAACAGTATTAGAATTGCCCCTAAGGCCTGGACCAAGCTCATGCTCCTGACTCCTTCTTCCCTTGGATGAAATTTTTGCAGGAGGCTCCATGATTGATGATGAATATAAGTTACTGTTGGGAACACCCCACCAGTTCTATAACTAGGTTTGAATCCAGTGGGGTGAGGTTTAAATTGAGTTACTTCAGCTACGCAAGTTCTGAACAGTCCCATACAGTCTCTATGTGAAGATAAGAAATGTCCTCAATTCTGAGAGCCCTTTTCTTCTAACTAAAGATAATAAGAGGTTGTATTTATTAAGCACCTATTACACGCCATCTGTGTCATAGACATTCCCTCATTTCATCATTACGAGCCCTGCAGGATAGGTTTTATTATTCCTATTTTACCCACTTCTGCCGTGACACATCTTCTTGTTGGGGATAAGACTGCAGGCAGCCTGAAACAGGACATGAAAAATATTATGGCCGATAAACATTAGCTGCTGTAACAAGTCCTGGCCAGGGTGTATCACAGGCTAGAAGTTTTCATTCTCTCTCACAACACAAAGCCCACAAATTAGAGGACACCCGGTCCTGACCATTCACGCCAGCATCTGCTTCCCTGGACTCTTTTCTTTAATAACCAAAACCATTTTTCCTAAGAACTCTTTGAATCCTACACAAAAGCTGAGTCTGGTACATTCTATAGGTATTTAAGACTCAGCAGTCAAGTGACTGATGGAGTGGGGAAGGGGTGTGGAGGATGATAAGTGAGAACTCACTGGTGTTGAAAGTTTAGCAGGGCTTTGCCACAAGAACTCAACCAAAATAATAATACTCATGGTGCAGGGTATTTGTTTAAAAGTTTGATGCAGGGCTTCCCTGGTGGCGCAGTGGTTGAGAGTCCGCCTGCCGATGCAGGGGACACGGGTTTGTGCCCCGGTCCGCGAAGATCCCACATGCCACGGAGCGGCTGGGCCTGTAAGCCGTGGCCGCTGAGCCTGCGCGTCCGGAGCCTGTGATACCCAACGGGAGAGGCCACAACAGTGAGAGGCCCGCGTACCACAAAAACAAAACAAAACAAAACAAAACACAAAAAAGTTTGATGCAGTTCCAGTTAGGATGTAGAGAGTCAGAAGAGACTACTGTTTCCATTATAACAACAAGACCAAGCCAAGTATGCTACAAAATCATAGTGTTTTGGAAGCACATCAGAGAGGTGACAACATAAAGAAACCCAAATGAACTAAATTCCAGAAAGTGGCAAACTCTTCCTGGGGGAGAAGACAAAGATCCACCATAGATAGGGAAAAGAGAAACCAGCTGAACTTTCAATGAACTGTTAACACCTGGGTGTAGGCTGACGTAGTGGATCAGAATACTTGGGGTCTCAGTCACAGGATAAATCTAACCCCACCAACAAATTCTTTGCAGGAGGCCTTCACCAAGTGCATGGGGATGGCATTCCAAAGGCTTATAATAGGTCAGGAGTCTGTGAGAGATCCCTGTGAAATGCATGGAGACTTACCTAGTACAAGGCAGGGACCCATGCTGAGGTAGGACCAGGAGAACTGAGGAAAATCCCTCTGAGCCACTCTGGGACTTCACAGAGTGCTCAGCAGTGGTGTCCAAAAAATGAGATAAATAAAAATGAGATTAAAAGAAAAATGAGGCAAATAAACTGAGAGAACTCCTTCCCAGATCTTCCAGGCCTTCACCAAGAGCATTGCAGTGAATGTTTGAACACCAAGAACAGGGCAGAAGGATGGAGACAGATCCCTCAAAGAGCAGAGGCCAACAGCAGAAGAGACAAGGGCATACACACGAAAGGTAGCAAATACTAAAATAAAATAAAGTAAAATAAAATAGTTACATATAATACATATATATGTTTCTTTAAAAGACTACTGACTTGCAATAAGGCAAGAAAGAAATAAAAGGCATACAGATTGGAAAGAAAGTAGTCAAAGAGTAGTCATACACAGAAGAATCAGTATGTGTGGAGAAAAACCCTATGGACTCTAAAAACAAAGATTATTAAGTAAAATTGTTTGTTATTCAGAATACAGTGTCACCATACAAAAATTAGTTGACGTTCCATATACTAGCAACAACTAATTGAAAATGAAAATTTAAAAACCAATTCCATTTATAATAACAATTTTAAAATCAAGTATCTAGGAATAAATCTAATGAAAAATGTGCAAGACCACCACACTGAAAACTACAAGGCACTGCTTAGAATAATTAATGACTTAAATATGTAGAAATAAACATCAGGTTCATGGATTCAAAAAGGCAATAGTATTAGGTATCCATACCTCCAAACTGATCTATAAATAAAAAGATATCCCAATCAACATCTTAGCTAACAAGTTGATTCTAAAATGTATATGAAAGGCAAAAGTCCTAGAATGACCAAAACAAACAGCCTCAAAAAAAAAAAGCAAAGTTGAAATATTTACACTACCTGACTTCAAGACTCACTAAAAAGCCACCATAATCAAAACAATGTAGTATTGACATAAGATAGACAAATAGATCAATGAAACAAAATAGAGGCTTCAGAAATAGACCCATATATATAGTACCAATTCATTTTTTTACCAAAGTACCAACCAAGTCAATTCAATGAGAAAAGTTTTCTCAACAAATGGTGCTGACACACTGTATATCCATGTGGGAAAAAAATGAGTATATAAAGAACCCTTACAAATTAACAGTTAAAAAACACAAACAACCCAAATAAGATGGGCAAAAGACTTGAATAAATATTTCACAAAAGTAAATATACAAATGGCCAATAAATGCAAAAAGAGCTTAACATCATTTGTTATAAGAGAACTATAAAGTTAAAGCCACAGTGAGATCCAGACACCCTTCACAAAAATCAACTCAAAATGAATCATGGACCTAAATGTAAAGCACAGAACTATAAAACTCCTAGAAGATAACATAAGAGAAAACCTAGATGACCTTGGGTACGGTGATACCTTTTTAACTATAACAGCAAAAACGCAGTCCTTGAAAGAAATTATTGATAAGCTGGATTTCATTAAAATTTAAAACTTTAATTTTTGAAGACAACATCAAGAGAATGAGAAGACAAGCCACAGACTGAGAGAAAATATTTTCGTAAGACACATCTGATAAAAGACTGCTAACCAGAAAATTATAAAGAACCCTTAAAACACAAATGACTTTAAACATGGGCCAAGATCTTAACAGACACTTCACCAAAAAAGATATACGGATGGCAAATAAGCATATGAAATTGCTTCTGGGTTAGTTCTGGGTCAGACACTGTCTTTACCTAAAATTTTGCTCATGGTGGATTTTTTACATTAATGTTGATTTTATCTTAAATATTGCACTAAAATATTATTTACCTTGAAAAGATGCTCCACATCATATGTCATCAGGGGAATGAAAATTAAAACAATGAGGTACTACTACACATCTGTTAGAATGGCTGGCAATACCAAATGCTGACAACGATGTGCAGCACATTGCTGGTATGGATGCAAAATGGTACATCCACTTTGGAAGACAGTTTGGTTGCTTTTTACATACTCTTACATACAATCCAGCAACTGTGCTCTTTAATATTTATGTAAGGAGTTGAAAATTTACATCCACACAAAAACCAGCACACAGATGTTTACAGCAGCTTTATTCATAATTGCCAAAACTTGGAAGCAACCAAATGTCCTCCAATAGGTGAATGAATAAACAAACTGTGGTACATCCAGACTATAGAATACTATTTAGTGCTAAAAAGTAATGAACTATCAAGCCACGAAAAGACACGAAGAGAATTTAAATGCATATTACTAAGAGAAAGAAGCCAATCTGAAAAGCCTACATACTATATGATTCCAACTATATGACCCTCTGGAAAAGGCAAAACTATGGAGACAATAGAAAGATTAGCTGTTGCCAGGGATGGGGTGGAAGAGAGTTAAATAGGCAGAGCACAGAGGACTTTTAGGGCAGTGAAAACACTCTGCATGACATTATAATGGTTGATATATGTCACTGTACATTTATCCAAACCCGTAGAATGCACAACACCAAGAATGAATCCTAAGATAAACCATGGAGTATGATGTGTCGATGTAGGTGCATCCTTAGTAAAAACTGTACCATTCTGTCCTTACTAATTTTTATGGAGGCTCCATTACAATGATTGATTAAATCATTAGCTATTAGCAACAGATTCAACCTCCAGCCCCTCTCCCCTCCCTGGAGGTCAGGGCGGGTACGACTGAAAGTTCCAATCCTATAATCACATGGTTGGTTTTCCTGGCAACCAGTCCCCATCCTTAGGTGCTTTCCCCAAATCACCTCATTAACATAAACTCAGGTGTGGTGGAAAGGGGTTTGTTAAGAATATCAAGACACCTTTATTGCCCCTATCACTTAGGAGTTCTGTGCCAGAACTGGGGACAAAGACCAAATATATATTGCTTATCGTAAGTCACAATATCACAGGTGACTTCGGGAGTTTCATGAACTCCCTGAAAATGTATGAAGAATATTACGTATATATGTGCTTGGGACAGGGGAGGAGAAGGGGTGTCCTTAGCTTTCATCAGATTTCCCAAGAAGTTTGTGACCTTTTTGAAAGAGGTTTAAAACAAATATTCTAGCCTCTCTACTCTCTCCCTTGGCAATTTCCTATGACTTCAACTCTTTCCTAGATTCCAGTGACTCTCATACTATGTAATCTTGGACAAATTACTTAACCTCACTAAGGTCTTCATCTCTAAAATGAGAGATAATAAACTGATAAAATCTGTCACACAGGATTGCTGTGAGGGTTGAATGACATAATCATATAAGGAACTTAATGCATACCTGCTAAATAATAGACCAGGGGTCAGCTAAATTTTTCTGTAAAGGGCCAGATAGCCTACACCATTCCCTTGAGAAGCATTCTTTCATGCCTTTACCTCCTACCTTTTACTACCTCTCACTCCAAAACCTCTCTACTATTCTCACTCCCAGGATCTTAACTGCCTGCAGGAAAACTTCCCTTGAATGTTCTTTGAAACACAATACATCAAGAATGGAAATAATGATTTCTCTCATCAACTGAACAGTTCTCACCAAACCTAACAGCCAACCCGTTAGACATTCCCTAGATATACCAGCACTCCCATGCTTTTCTGCTTCTTCTTGGGCAATTCCCTCTGCTTCCCTTCCACTATCTACCTCTCAAGCAGCTGCTGAACTCTTACTTATCTTTCAAAACCTAGGTCAAATGTCACCACTTCTCAATGGTGTTTCCCAACATTCACGCCACAATCAGCCACAGCAACCTTGGGAGGTGAGTTGTGCCTTTTGCACATGTATGTTGTACATTCCTTTACAGTATGTGTTAAGTTTATTTGTGCACATATCTACCTACCCCACTAGAACATGAGCTCCTTGAGGGAGACATTTTTTAAAGTCAATATTAACGCAGACATTAATCCAAATTAATGAAAACTCAATATTACAAAGAGGCAATTGAGGTAAGTCATGCAAGTTCTGGGTCAGATCCTGTCTTTATCTAAAATTTTGCTCATGGTGGATTTTTTACATTAATGTTGATTTTATTTTAAATATTGCACTAAAATATTATTTACCTTGATTACTGAGTTTGTTGATGTTCCTTTAAATTGGCACCCAAGGTGAGTGCCTCACTCTCCTCACCCTTGTTCTAATCCCGAATTAGTAACTAGCAGCTCTGGGATTCAAATCTGGGTGTCTCTGATTCCAAAACCGTACTACTTCCACAAGTCAAAAAGATCAGGCAATATTCAAACTCTCAAAGAGTTCATAATCTGATGCCAGATAGTGACAAATAGGTGGACAGTTACAACAGAAGTGACATCTGCCACCATGGGTGTGACTATAGAAGAGTGAGTAGCTAACCTTGCCTGAGCCCATTAGGGAAGAATCTACAAAAGAAGGAAGGCTTAAAGGGTTTCCTTCGTATGGATTATCTCACTCTCCTTAGAAGGCAGCAGCAGCTACAGTAAATTTTGACAATTTTTCATCTCTTTACAAATTAAGTGGTAACAGTCTTTTACCTTCTGCATGTTTCCCATTAGATTCTGAGCTCCTTAGGGACAAGGCTGAGTGACACACAGCAGATGCTCAGTAAGTGGGGGGGGGCGGGTGGAATGTGTGAGTGGACCAATTAATGAAGGCACTGGCTGTAATATTGTAGCCTCCCCATTCAGTGTACACTGAAGGAGCAGCCAGCCTCCAGCACCAGGGCACTGCACAGAGACATCTGTGGACAGACAACAGGGACAACCACACCAATTTCTTTCCTGAGAGGCATTCTGACAGACTGTCTCATCCCAGGGGCCTCGCCTGGGTGCTAGGATGCCTGGGCAAGTGCACACACGTGGGCCCATACAACGCTACCTTTGAGCAGTGCATGGAATGTGCCTCTGGATGGTATGTGATGTGAAGAGCCTCCAGTGTCCACTGGGCAGGCAGATGGCACTGGCCAGGAAGAGCCTAGTTCTGTGTCCACAGCAATCCCATCCGCAGACACACTGGGCAGGGCTGGAGACACACACCAAGGAAGGAGGCAGCATGTGATGAGGGCTGAATAAGCTGCCGTCAGGTCAGACTCCAGCAGAGGACAAATGCAAGAGCCACCACTCCTTCCTTCAAGAAGGCAGCCCATCTCTGGAGAGAGTCTGATGCTCCACGTAACAAAATGTGGGACTTGAACAACTAGCTCACTTTTCTCATTTACTAAATCGGGATGAAACTTCCCACCTGGTTATGAGGATTAAAAGAGTTCAGATATAAAAATGCCTTCCCCCGTGCTTGGCACATGGTAGGTGCCCAATGCATATTAGTTCTATTCTTGGTCTGCCTTATCCACCAGGTAAAGAAAATATGGCTCCAATCTAATTATCACTGGGGCTTCCCCAGAGCTGAAAGTGATGGCTACATGGAAAATCTAGCAAAATCCACTTGTGTTTTTCCTTAGTGGAGTCCCAGGATAAGACCAAGCCCTGCCATTTACTGAAGCAGGTATTGCTACCTGCTTCAAGTGACCACATCTAGCCAGTGTTTCTTCATCCATGTAGTGGGGGTAATAAGAGTGGTGGGGACTGACAGCTCTTTGAAAAGCATAAAATCCATTGCAAGTTGTTCATTCATGTATTGGTTGGATCCACTCTTTTAAGTCTCCTGTGGGCCAGGTGCTATGTGTCCATAGCTCACGGGGTGCTGCAACAGTTCTGTGAGGCAGACACTGAGCTCAGTGAGGTAAAGCGATGTTTAAGGCACCAAAGGCAATGAAGGGCAGAGCCAGATTTGAATCCCAGATGTGACTGGCTCCAAAGCCTCAGTTTACTCCATGACTAAGCAAGTAACTCACATGTGGAACAAGGCAGCAGATTCTATGTTCGTAACAATAAAAACCATTAATTTTTTAAGCCCTGCCCCAGTGAGTCACAGGGGAGATGATTTGGTTTTTGAGGTCGATGCTGTGGTGTCCCTGACCCAGCAACTCTTTACTTGGTTCACATGCCTATCACCCAGAAGTTCTGTTGGCTGCTAAGGGATCACAGCTGCACCCTGCCTGCAGCAAATAGAAGCCACCTGGCCTGCCAGTGCCTGAGAGGTTATGCACACATCCCCCACCAAACAAAAACAAAAACAAAACCAAAACAGGAGCAACCCTCAGTCAGTACCTGACTGGTTCAGAGTAAAAAGGGCCTGACCCTGCCACAGGGGTGCTCTTCATGCTCCAGGGCTCCCTGTGGGATAAGGCTGAGGCAAGATTTCAGCTGAAAGTTCCTCTTTGATTGGCTTCATCCCCCCTTACCCTGTTGCCCTCACTTCCTTACAGGTTTTCCTTCTGAGAGCACTCCCTCAATAAACCGTATGCAAAAGTATCCCCATCTCAGGCTCTGCTTTGAGGAACCTGACCCGAGACAGTCTTAGGAATGAGGGGGAATGTATTTTAATTAAGAAAAAAGGGAAGGACATTTCACTAAGAGGGAATGTCTTCAATAAAAAAAAAGCAAACAAACAAACAAAAAAACACTATTAAGCCCCGGCTTTGTGTCAGGTACAGCACTATGCATTGCGAGAGAGGGAGAGAGAAAAAGCAATCAAAAATGCTCCCAGCTTCAAGGGAGAAGAGGAGCTCACAGAGTTCCGTCAGAACAGAGCAGTTTTGCGAGGAGAAGTATAATCAGGGTTGCATTTTAGAAAGGTGCTCCTTGTCCTGGCAGGACGTTGGGAGATTAAGCGGACTGGAATAGAGAGAGACCAGAGGCAGAAAAAATGGATGTAAGATGGCGTTATCAAAATGACTTAATTACAGTTAGGATGTATGTTGGAAGGGAAAAGAGCATAGCATTAGAGAAAAAACAAGTAACTAAAAATGTGAAACACTTATTAGTAACACTATTTGGAACTTTAACACAATCTGTTCCTGATGACTTTCCCTCTCTCCAATGAGTATTTATTCCAGGGCTCAGAGATCTAAATAATTCTAAATCCAATTCACCTGGGAGTGCCCCTGGTACCAGGCCGTGTGCCGGGTGCTGGTCCCTGCCCTCGAAGCACCCACAATCTGGTGGATGTGAGACCATGGGACAGCTGCCCCGAGGATTCAAAAACAAGCCAGCAATAATCTTTTCTTTTTAATCTTCCCCTCGCCCCATTTGTAATATTTCTCATTTAATGAATTCTAACCCAATGTGTTATTGATGAATAGTGTAATTTGGGCAAGACCAGAGAGTCCTGATAGTCCAGTGTTTCTACAAAGGCTGCTGCAGTTTGAAAAGACCATAAGTTCCAACATCAGAAGGACCTGGGATCAAATCCCAGCTCTGCCTTATGCTGGCTATTTGCCCTCAGCAAATACCTCTTTGAGCCTCATTTCCTCATCTAAAAATCGAGGGCTATAGTATCTACCATTAAAAGTGTTTGAGAGAATTCAATAGGACAAGAAAAATAAAGTGCTTAGGATACTGCCTGAATCAAAGTAGATGCTCAATAAGTGGAAGCGATTTTATTACCATTGTTTAAATCTTTCTTCAGTCATTTCCAAACGTGGAGCGAGGGGAGATATTGATCTCTAGCCAGCTTCCTCATCTGACCTTTCATCTCCTGATTTGCCAATCACTGTGTCACTTGAAGGGCTACTGTTAAAAATAAATGTCATCATGTTCCATAAGAGCTGGTATGTGGTTTCTGCACAATTATTGGCTCGCGCGGGTTGAGTGGCATCTAAAAAATGCATAGGAAATATGTATCCTGGCGCAATACTCTAAGAACTGAGGCTTTGTTCCCTCCACTGCTTTACTTTCAAAGCAAGGTTACATCTGTCCATGTTCCACAGGCCTGGGATGCCAGAGAGACATGGCCAATAGGTGGGGCCCCACGGTGGAAGAACCCAGTATCTCAGCTGCACCCAGAGGCCAGGAGCTTGGGGGAAATGGGGGCGATCAGCTCCCCAGTTGCCCGCAAGGCTGCCTCCAGGCCTGCTGCAAGGAGAGACAGAGACTGAGGAGGCCATTACTGCAACTCCCGACTCCCAACAAGATTCTAATATCAGAGGCCTCAACATCTCTGCTATTTTAGGTCTAAGGAAGTAGGCATATGAAATTTCAGAGCTATGGGCCATTCCTCTCATCCTCAGAAGAACCACAGATTGCATTCACCACCATTAATTGAATAGGCCACATAATGTTTTTGTTTCTTTCTAATTTCTAACTTGCCTTTTAATTTTCTTTCTTTCTTTCTTTTTGGCTGCATTGGGTCTTCATTGCTATGCACAGGCTTCAGTAGTTGTGGCTCGTGGGCTCTAGAGCGCAGGCTCAGTAGTTGTGGCGCACAGGCTTAGTTGCTCCACAGCATGTGGGATCTTCCCAGACCAGGGCTCGAACCCGTGTCACCTGCACTGGCAGGCGGATTCTTAACCACTGCACCACCAGGGAAGCCCTAGGCCGCATTATGAAGTAGTAAGCTCCACTGAGGGGGGAATACAAATTCTTCCTGGGATATTATTGAGAAGAGGACCACATTCTGAGAAAGAATCTCTTTATTCTCAAAGAGCTGATATTTTATAGCCTCATGGAAAGCTACAGAAGGAATTAGAATGACAATAGGGTGAAGGCCGGATCCTATGTTTCACTGACCGTCATTCCAGCAAACTTTTCTTCAGTGCCACCGGGCAGGCTGGTTTAAGGCAAACATTTTGATGCAGGGCAGGTTAGTGAAAAAAAACATTCAGAGAACAAGCTCACATTCCCAGATGTTTTCGCTTATACCTGTGCAGTAACACCCAAATGGGCGCAAGGTGATATCAGGTGCCAGAAAGTGTAAACTGAGAGTCAGGGTCCTTTTCTTGTTCTTGGCTCTGACACCAGGGTGGTATGACTTTAGACTGTCTCTAGCCCTCTCTGGGCATCAGTTCCCTATGCCATAAAATAAGGCAATTGGACTAGATTACTTTAAGCCAAATGTCCATCATGTGAGCCCACCTTTACTATGTTTTCTATATCAATATACACCACATTGTGATTTTTGTCATATCCACACATCACCTGTACTATTACATTTTCATATTATATTTGGTTAAAATTGCCACGTTTCCTCACTTTTTTTCTTCCTTGAAATTGATTTTAAAAGGAAACTTGATAGAATTACCATGAGTGGAAACCATTATCACTTGCCAGAACAGAAGGCAGCCATAAAAATAAATACAATGAAAACAAAACAATGCTTTTAATTATCTCTGAAAAGTGCAGCCTTTCAAGGATGGGCTCCCTGATGTCTACTCTCTGTTTTTGAAGCAAAGAAATTAGTAAATGGTAAAGAGGTGTTAAGGATATTCCAACACCTATTTGAGACTTTTTCCTAATCAAAAAAAAAAAAAAAAGGAAAAGAGAAAAAAGACTGATAGAGACTTAAAACTAAAAAGCTTCTCTCTACAAGACTGTAGCTTTATCACCTAAATTATCTCAATGTCCCTATGGTTTAGGAAACAACTGATAATTTCTAAGGTCTTCTCCCATATATATATATATGCCATTTGGGCCCTACTGTAGAGAAAGGATAATCATAATTAGTGGAAAATCTGAGTTACAAGACTATCCTGAGAGAAATGACTTTCAATATCCAAATAGAAACATTGTCAGAATGTTTTCCAGTTGAAGGACCTCGAACATGCATTAACAAACAGAAATGATTTGTGATTTGCCTTATCATCATCTATTTTCAAATAAACACTTCTAAATGATTCGGCAGTGCCTAAAAAATCATTCACCCTCCTGAGTAACTTAAACACCACTCCCCCAAAATCTTGTTTATGCTATCAACTTGCTTAATGAAGCATTTCGTCAGGCAGTATGCAAAGATAAATTTAACCAGAATTTATGTTATCAAATTAACACAACTTCCAAATTAGTGAAGTTCAGATTAATCATGACATCAAAGAGAGTATTACGAAAACAAAATGCCAATGGATATTTTGGCTGTATGTTCATTATGGTGAATGTGTTGGATTCATACAGCAAAGCCTTCATTATAGGACTCTCCAAGGCGCTCCTTTCCTTGGAACCATTTAAATGTGATAATATTTGTCTTACTTAGACAGATATAAAATGAGGGAAGGCAATGCCTCTCAAATATCCCTGAAAGATCTTAGAATAATTAATATGTCTAGGCTCTGGACTATGACAGAATATTCATTAACCTTAATTTTTTTTCTTTCCTAAATTTTTGCCTTTTTGCTTTTGCTAATGCTTTATGTGATCTGGACAAGTTCCTTCCTCTTTCTGGAATTAATTTCCCATATTTAAAAAGGAAGACGGGATGTTGGACTAGAGCAGAAGTCAGCAAACTTTACATGTAAACGGCCAGAGAGTAAAGATTTTCAGCTTTGTACACCATATGGTCTCTGTTGCAACTACTCATTTAGTCTTTGTAGCAAGAAAATAGCCACAGGCAACATGTAAACAAATGAGCATGGCTGTGTCCCGATAAAACTTTATTTACAGAAACAGATGGTGGGCCATATTTGGCCCTCTGGCCTATAGTTTTCCTTTCCTAGACTCAAGGATCTCTAACTTCTGGCCCTGATATTGTTTTTATCTAGAAGGGAAGGAAGTTGCCAAGGTCTGTCATTTGAAAGAGGATTAAAACCCGGGTCTCTGAATTTTATGTCCAGGATCATTCCTCCATAGCAGACTATCTAATCAATCAAAAAACTTGTAGCTACATAATAAAGCATCAAGTGCTGTCATAGAGAATAGGAAGAATTTCTGTTACCATTTCAAGCATAATTACTTTAAAGTTACTTTAGCAGCGAGTCATTAGGTTCCGTGATGAAGGTGGCATTAAATGTTCCCCGTTGCCAAGAAATGTATCAGATTGTAAGAGAAAAACTCAAGAAGGCTGAATGAGAGCAGGAAAGCAGATCTGAATATTCATCAAAGTCCCACAGTGAAAAGGAAACTATTTCCTCTTCACCTCACATGTGCACAGCATTACATAGTTTATAACAAAACACTTTCATATCTGTTATTTGATTTCATCCTCTGTGAGGTGGGATTCATTACTTTATATTAATGTTCTTCCCAGTCTCAGTCAGGTAAGCCAAGCACCTTCCCGCCCAGTGGTTTCAGTCTTATTCTCCCCATTCTACAAACGAGAGCTGAAATAACCAGCTTGGAGGTCAAACAGCTGGTGTGGTAACAGAGTCCAAAGTCAAACACAAATCAGCCTGATTCAAAATCCACAATTTTGGCATCTCATCAGGCTGCCTCTCCTTAAGGATAGAAAACACTTGGTATAGTACATAGCATCTTAGGGACTTGAAATTTTAATGAATAGGATAGGATAGAGTAGGATAGGATAGGATAGGACAGACAGAACAGAATAGAAAGCATTCTCCCCTAGACAACACAAAAATTAGGATCATAGAGAAGCTGTAGTTTAATGAATTAGATCAGTTTTTCCCCCTTTCCATTTCCCTTTCTTTTAGTTCCACCTACCCACTCCATAAAGGTGCACTTGTAAACCTCCCTAAAGATGCTTAAAGAATTAACTGAATAGCATCTTAGTATCTGTAGCATCTCAAAATAAATTCCATTGAGAACCACTATTTCAGAACTAAGATATGACCCAGCAATCCCGCTACTAGGCATATACCCTGAGAAAACCATAATTCAAAAAGATACATGTACCACAATGTTCATTGCCGCTCTATTTACAATAGCCAGGACATGGAAGCAACCTAAATGTCCATCAACAGATGAATGGATAAAGAAGATGTGGCACATATATACAATGGAATATTACTCAGCCATAAAAAGGAATGAAATTGAGCTATTTGTAATGAGGTGGATGGCCCTAGAGTCTGTTATACAGAGTGAAGTAAGTC
Organism: Pseudorca crassidens; assembly: GCF_039906515.1. NCBI lineage: Eukaryota > Metazoa > Chordata > Mammalia > Artiodactyla > Delphinidae > Pseudorca > Pseudorca crassidens. The sequence continues at coordinate 81,483,759 of NC_090317.1, forward strand.
AGAAAGAGAAAAACAAATACAGTAGGCCAATGCATATACATGGAATCTAAAAAAAATGGTACTGATGAACCTAGTGGCAGGGCAGCAATAAAGACGCAGACGTAGAGAATGGAATTGAGGACACACAGGGGGAAGGGGAAGCTGGGATGAAGTGAGAGAGTAGCATTGACATATATACACTACCAAATGTAAAATGGATGGCTAGTGGGAAGCTGCTGCATAGCACAAGGAGATCAGCTCAATGCTTCCTGATGACCTAGAGGGGTGGGATAGGAAGGGTGGGAGGGAGGCTCAAGAGGGAGGGAATATGCGGATATATGTATACACATAGCTGATTCACTTTGTTGTACAGCAGAAACTAACACAACATTGTAAAGCAATTATACTCCAATAAAGGGGCAAAAAAAAAAAAAGGAACCACTATTTATTAAGTACCGACTATAAGCCAGGCACTGTGCTAGGTATTTTCCCAACACTGTCTCATTTAATCTCTAAAAGACCTCTACCAGGTGGGCAACATCATCTCCACTGTGGGTAAGGAAACTGAGGCCCAGAGAGGTTGGGTTCCCACAGTCACAGAGGAAAAGCCAGAGCAGAGATTTGACCCTAGACCTCATTCTAAAGCTCTTGCTCTTTGTACTGTGAGGCTGCCTCTCAAGAAATAAATGGGTTTCACTTCATAGTTAGGGAGTAACTGTAACCTGGTCATAGTAAAGGTGAATCCTTACCCAGATAACCACTAGAACATCATCTGGTGACCACCTGAGAAAGCTGTAAACCAGTGCTACTCAAAGTGATGATAACCCAATCGGCAGCATCAGCATTACCATAACGTGGGGGCTGGTTAGAAATCACATTCTCAGGCCCCACCCAGACCTACTGAATAGAATCTCTAGGGACAGGACCTGAGAATTTGTGTTGGGAATCTCTCCAGGTGATTCTGGTGCCCACCAAACACTGAGAGTTTCTGCTGTACAGGCATCTCTGTGCAATCAGTGGCAACTTGAACTATTAGCCAACCAGAGATTGGGAAAATCAGACATGGAAAAGGAATGCATCTTCCTCCAAGGATGCAGATTCTCTTGTGGAATGGAGAACTGAACCCCGGAAGATTCACTTCAGGTCCCATTCCCACAATTAGGAACTAATCCATCCTTTTCAGTGAGAATAAAGTCTGAAAATGAAAGAGGCAAATCAGAATGTCCTATGGCAAAGCCAACTCTGCCCTAGGAAACTTTGGGCCCTATTTCGCTCACCTTCACTGTACACTCAGCTCATCAGAGGAACTCTATCTCTGGTCAACTAGTGAATGTAAACCTCCCAACAAATCAGGGCTTGCTTTTCTCTTTGTGGTTCTTTATTGCTCGTTTATATGCATTCTCACAGTAGATATTGAGAACAAGAGTACTCTCCTAGGTTTCCATCTTGGCAGTCCTTTTGCTTTTGAATAGGTTGATACTACAAAGTACGGATTACAGATGCCTGAAGAATATTTATTAACTCCAAGGGAGGAAAAAAAGTTATGAAATAAAGCAGCTATTTAAATCCAATTCTACTTACTAATAATGTCTTGCCTTGTTTTTCTTAAATCAACCTTAAATGTGTGGTCAAAAAAATATCTGACTTCAGTTTATTTTGGAAACTTCTTAACGTTGCAAAGCAATGGCCCATAATCTCAGCATACTAACATAATTATTTTCATTTTGCTCATTTCATTTCCATTTCAGGCTTTGTTTTCATATTCGTATATAATTGTGCCTGGTGGTAATTACACAGTAGAAGTGAAATTTAAGTCTTGCTTTTTTCCTGGTTAAAGTTTCAACATTAAGTGAGTTTACACATTATCTTCGTGATGGTCATTTTTTTTTTAATTTTTAAATCTTTAAAAAAAGATTTTTATTTTATTTATTTATTTTTTGGATGCATTGGGTCTTTTTTGCTACATGCGGGCCTTCTCTAGTTGAGGTGCATGGGCTTCTCATTGCAGTGGCTTCTCTTCTTGCAGAGCACGGGCTCTAGGTGCGCGGGCTTCAGTAGTTGTGGCACACAGGCTCAGTAGTTGTGGCTCATGGACTCTAGAGCGCAGGCTCAGTAGTTGTGGTGCATGGGCTTAGTTGTTCTGCAGCATGTGAGATCTTCCCAGACCAGGGTTTGAACCCGTGTCCCCTGCACTGGCAGACCACTGTGCCCAATCATTTTAAATTTCTAGACAATGGACTCATGTTTTGGCATTTCACTTAAGCACACGACAATGGGTCAGGAAGCATTTACTGAGCTACTACTGTGTGCCAGATGCAAATCCAGGCCACCAGGAATCTAGCAATCAATAAGACAAAGTCTCTGCTCTCAAGAATGCAGCAGTGGACCGCTCCAGGGGGTGATACTTTTCCCCTTGTCTACAATGAATAACACCCCTGGAGCACAGTGCACAGTCTGTGTGGATCCCACAGAGAAGATGCTTACTTGGGGCAGATTCCTTTAGTTCCTTTACGGGTAGGTGAATGGAAATAAGGGCCAGGTGCAGGCCTACTGATATACAGACAGTCCCTGACTTATGAAGGCTCAACTTAATGATTTTTCAACTTTACAATGATGTGGAAGTGATTTGCATTCAGTAGAAACCATACTTTGAATTTTGATCTTTTCCTGCACTAGTGATATGAGGTACCATAATCCCTCATGATGCTGGGCGGTGGCAGCAAGCTGCAGCTCCCAATCAGCCACAAGGTCACGAGGGTGGCAGCAAGCTGCAGCTCCCAATCAGCCACAAAGTCACGAGGGTGAACAACTGATACGCTTAAAGCATTCTGTACTCATACAACCATTCTTTTTTTTTTAAACATCTTTATTGGAGTACAATTCCTTTACAATGGTGTGTTACTTTCTGCTGTATAACAAAGTAAATCAGTCATACCTATACATATGTCACCATATCCCTTCCCTTCTGCGTCTCCCTCCCTCCCAAACTCCCCATCCCACCCCTGCAGGCGGCCACAAAGCACTGAGCTGATCGCCCTGTGCCACGCGGCTCCTTCCCACTAGCTATCCACTTCACACCTGGTAGTGTATATGTGTCCATGCCACCCCCTCAGCCTGTCCCAGCTTACCACTCCCCCCCACTGTATCCTCAAGTCCAATCTCTAGTAGATCTGCATCTTTATTCCCATCTTACCCATAGGTTCTTCATGATCTTTTTGTTTTTTTTTTTTTTTTTTTTTTAGATTCCATATATATGTGTTACCATAAGGTACTTGCTTTTCTCTCTCTGACATACTTCACTCTGTATGACAGACTCTAGGTCCATCCACCTCGCTACAAATAACTCAATTTCGTTACTTTTTATGGCTGAGTAATGTTCCATTGTATATATGTGCCACATCTTCTTTATCCATTCATCTGTTGATGGACACTTAGGTTGCTTCAATGTCCTGGCTATTGTAAATGGAGCTGCAATGAACATTTTGGTACATGACTCTTTTTGAATTATGGTTTTCTCAGGGTATATGCCCAGTAGTGGGTTTGCTGGGTAATATGGTAGTTCTATTTGTAGTTTTCTAAGGAACCTCCATACTGTTCTCCATAGTGGCTGTACCAATTCACATTCCCACCAGCAGTGCAAGAGGGTTCCCTTTTCTCCACACCCTCTCCAGCATTTATTGTTTCTAGATTTTTTGATGATGGCCATTCTGAATGGTGTGAGAAGATATCTCACTGTAGTTTTGATTTGCATTTCTCTAATGATTAATGATGTTGAGCATTCTTTCATGTGCTTGTTGGCAATCTGTATATCTTCTTTGGAGAAATGCCTATTTAGGTCTTCTGCCCATTTCCGGATTGGGTTGCTGTTTTTTTGATATTGAGCTGCTTGTAAATTTTGGAGATTAATCCTTTGTCAGTTGCTTCATTTGCTAATATTTTCTCCCATTCTGAGGGTTGTCTTTTTGGCTTGTTTATGGTTTCCTTTGCTGTGCAAAAGCTTTTAAGCTTCATTAGGTCCCATTTGTATATTTTTGTTTTTATTTCCATTTCTCTAGGAGGTGGGTCAAAAAGGATCTTGCTGTGATTTATGTCATAGAGTGCTTGGCCTAGGTTTTCCTCTAAGAGTATGATAGTGTCTGGCCTTATATTTAGGTCTTTAATTCATTTTCACTTTATTTTTGTGTACAGTGTTAGGGAGTGTTCTAATTTCATTCTTTTACATGTAGCTGTCCAGTTTTCCCAGCACCACTTATTGAAGAGGCTGTCTTTTCTCCACTGTATATTCTTGTCTCCTTTATCAAAGATAAGGTGACCATATGTGCATGGGTTTACCTCAGGGCTTTCTATCCTGTTCCATTGACCTGTATTTCTGTTTTTGTGCCAGTACCACACTGGCTTGATTACGGTAGCTTTGTAGTATAGTGTGAACTCAGGGAGCCTGATTCCTCCAGCTCCGTTTTTCTTTAGCAAGATTGCTTTGGCTATTCGGGGTGTTTTGTTTTTCCACACAAATTGTGAAATGTTTTGTTCTAGTTCTGTGAAAAATGCCAGTGGTAGTTTGATAGGGACTGCATTGAATCTGTAGATTGCTTTGGGTAGTAGAGTCAGTTTCACAATGTTGATTCTTCCAATCCAATAACATGGTATATCTCTCCATCTATGTGTATCATCTTTAATTTCTTTCATCAGTGTCTTATAATTTTCTGCATACATGTCTTTTGTCTCGTTAGGTAGGTTTATTCCTGCATATTCTATTCTTTTTGTTGCAGTGGTAAAGGGGAGTGTTTTCTTAATTTCACTTTCAGATTTTTCATCATTAGTGTATAGGAATGCAAGAGATTTCTGTGCATTAATTTTGTATCCTGCTACTTTACCAAATGCATTGAATAGCACTAGTAGTTTTCTGGTAGCATCTTTAGGATTCTCTATGTATAGGATCATGTCATCTGCAAACAGTGACAGCTTTACTTCTTCTTTTCTGATTTGGATTCCTTTCATTTCTTTTTCTTCTCTGATTGCTGGGGCTAAACCTTCCAAAACTATGTTGAATACTGGTGGTGAGAGTGGGCAACCTTGTCTTCTTCCTGATCTTAGTGGAAATGGTTTCAGTTTTTCACCGTTGAGGATGATGTTGGGTGTGGGTTGGTCATATATGGCCTTTATTATGTTGAGGAAATTTCCCTCTATGCCTACATTCTGGAGGGTTTTTATCATAAATGGGTGTTGAATTTTGTTGAGAGCTTTCTCTGCATCTAGTGAGATGATCATACGGTTTTTCTCCTTCAATTTGGTATATCACATTGATTGATTTGTGTAAATTGAACAATCCTTGAATCCCTGGGATAAACCCCACATGATCATGGTGTATGATCCATTTAATGTGCTGTTGGATTCTGTTTGCTAGTATTTTGTTGAGGATTTTTGAAACTATGCTCATCAGTGATATTGGCCTGTAATTTTCTTTCTTTGTGACAACTTTGTCTGGTTTTGGTATTGGGGTGTTGGTGGCCTCGTAGAATGAGTTTGGGAGTGTTCCTCCCTCTGCTATATTTTGGAAGAGTTTGAGAAGGATAGGTGTTACCTCTTCTCTAAATGTTTGATAGAATTCACCTGTGAAGCCATCTGGTCCTTGGCTTTTGTTTGTTAGAATATTTTTAATCACAGTTTCAATTTTAGTGCTTGTGATTGATCTGTTCATATTTTCTAATTCTTCCTGGTTCAGTCTCAGAAGGTTGTGCATTTCTAAGAATTTGTCCTTTTCTTTTAGGTTGTCCATTTTATTGGCATATAGTTGCTTGTAGTAATCTCTCATGATCCTTTGTATATCTGCCATGTCAGTTGTTACTTCTTTTTCATTTCTAATTCTATTGATTTCAGTATTCTCCCTTTTATTCCTGGTGAGTCTGGCTAATGGTTTATCAATTTTGTTTATCTTCTCAAAGAAACCGCTTTTAGTTTTATTGATCATTGTTATTGTTTCCTTCTTTTCTTTTTCATTTTCTTCTGATCTTATCTTCATGATTTCTTCCCTTCTGCTAACTTTGGGGTTTTCTTTGTTCTACCTTCTCTAATTGCTTTAGGTGTCAGGTTAGCTTGTGTATTTGCGATGTTTCTTGTTGCTTAAGGTAAGATTGTACTGCTATAAACTTCCATCTGAGAACTGTTTTTGCTGCATCCCATAGGTTTTGGGTCGTCGTGTTTTCATTGTCATTTGTTTCTAGGTATTTTTTTATTTCCTCTTTGTTTTCTTCAGTGATCTCTTGGTTATTAAGTAGTGTATTGTTTAGCCTCCATGTGTTTGTAATTTTTACAGATTTTTTCCTGTAATTGATATCTAATCTCAGAGCATTGTGGTCAGAAAAGGTACTAGATATGATTTCAATTTTCTTATATTTGCAAAGGCTTGATTTGTGACCCAAGATGTGATCTATCCTGGAGAATGTTCCATGAGCACTTGAGAAAAATGTGTATTCTGTTGTCTTTGTCTATAAATATCAATTAAGTCCATCTTGTTTAATGTATCATTTAAAGCTGTGTTTCCTTATTTATTTTCATTTTGGATGATCTGTCCATTGGTGAAAGTGGGGTGTTAAAGTCCCCTACTATGATTGTGTTACGGTCAATTTCCCCTTTTATGGCTGTTAGTATTTGCCTTATGTATTGAGGTGCTCCTATGTTGGGTCCATAAATATTTACAATTGTTATATCTTCTTCTTGGATTGATCCCTTGATCATTATGTAGAGCCTTCTTTGTCTCTTGTAATAGTCTTTGTTTGAAAGTCTATTTTGTCTCATATGAAAATGACTACTCCAGCTTTCTTTTGGTTTCCATTTGCATGGAATATCTTTTTTGCATCCTCTCACTTTCAGTCTGTATGTGTCCCTAGGTCTGAAGTGGGTCCCTTGTAGACAACATATATACGAGCCTTATTTTTGTATCCATTCAGCCAATCTATGTCTTTTCGTTGGAGCGTTTAATCCATTTACATTTAAGGTAATTGTCAATATGTATGTTCCTATTACAATTCTCTTAACTGTTTTGGGTTTGTGATTGTGGGTCTTTTCCTTCGCTTTTGTTTCCTGCCTAGAGAAGTTCCTTTAGCATTTGTTGTAAAGTTGGTCTGGTGGTGCTGAATTCTCTTAGCTTTTGCTTGTCTGTAAAGGTTTTAATTTCTCTGACAAATCTCAATGAGATCCTTGATGGGTAGGGTAATCTTGGTTGTAGATTTTTCTCCTACATCACTTTAAATATGTCCTGCCACTACCTTCTGGCTTGCAGAGTTTCTGCTGAAAGATCAGCCGTTAACCTTATGTGGATTCCCTTGTGTGTGATTTGTTGTTTTTCCCTTGCTGTTTTTAATATTTTTTCTTTGTATTTAATATTTGATAGTTTGATTAATATGTGTCTTGGCGTGTTTATCCATGGATTTATCCTGTATGGGACTCTCTGTGCTTCCTAGACTTAACTATTTCCTTTACCATATTAGTGAAGTTTTCAACTATAATCTCTTCTAATATTTTCTCAGTCCCTTTCTTTTTCTCTTCTTCTTCTGGGACCCCTATAATTCGAATGTTGGTGCATTTAATGTTGTCCCAGGTGTCTCTGAGTGTGTCCTCAGTTCTTTTCATTCTTTTTTCCTTATTCTGCTCTGCAGTAGTTATTTCCATTATTTTATCTTCCAGGTCACTTATCCATTCTTTTGCATCAGTCATTCTGCTATTGATCCCTTCTAGAGAATTTTTAGTTTCATTTACTGTGTTTTTCATCATTGTTTGTTTTCTCTTTAGTTCTTCTAGGTCCTGGTTAAACGTTTCTTGTATTTTCTCCATTCTATGTCCAAGATTTTGGATCATCTTTACTATCATTATTCTGAATACTTTTTCAGGTAGATTGCCTATTTCCTCTTCATTTGTTAGTTCTGGTTGGTTTTTGCCTTGCGCCTTCATCTGCTATGTGTTTCTCTGTCTTCTCATTTCCCTTAACTTACTGTGTTTGGGGTCTCCTTTTTGCAGACTGCAGGTTCGTAGTTCCCGTTGTTTTTGGTGTCTGTCCCCAGTGGCTAAGATTGGTTCAGTGGGTTGTGTCGGCTTCTTGGTGGAGGGGACTAGTGTCTGTGTTCTGCTGGATGAGGCTGGATCTTGTCTTTCTGGTGGGCAGGTCCACGTCCGGTGGTGTGTTTTGCACTGTCTGTGCCCTTATTATGATTTTAGGCAGCCTCTCTGCTAATGGATTGGTTTGTGTTCCTGTCTTGCTAGTTCTTTGTCATATGGTGTCCAGCACTGTAGCTTGCTGGTCGTTGAGTGGAGCTGGGTCTTGGCGTTGATATGGAGATCTCTGGGAGATTTTCGCCATTTGATATTATGTGGAGCTGGGAGGTCTCTTGTGGACCAGTGTCCTGAACTTGGCTCTCGCACCTCAGAGGCACAGCCCTGATGCCTGGCTGGAGCACCAGGAGCCGTCATCCACATGGCTCAGAATAAAATGGAGAAAAAAAGAAAGAAAGAATGAAAGAAAGAAAGAAGAAAATAAAATAAAGTTATTAAAATAAAAAATAATTAAGAAAAAATTTTAAAAAGTAATAAAAAAGAAAAACTGAGAGACACAACCCTAGGACAAATGGTAAAAGCAAAGCTATACAGATAAAATCACACACAGAAGCATACACATGCACACTCAGTAAAAGAGAAAAAGGGAAAAAAATATATATATCATTGCCCCCAAAATCCACCTCCTCAATTTGGGATGTTTCATTGTCTATTCAGGTATTCCACCAATTCATGTTACATCAAGTTGATTTTGGAGATTTTATCCGCTGCTCCTGAGGCTGCTGGGAGAGGTTTCCCTTTCTCTTCTTTGTTCGCACATCTCCAGGGGTTCAGCTTTGGATTTGGACCCGCCTGTGAGTGTAGGTCACCTGAGGGCGTCTGTTCTTCACTGGGACAGGACGGGGTTAAAGGGGCAGCTGATTCGGTGGCTCTGGCTCACTCAGGTCAGGGGGAGGGAGGGGTACGGAGTGCAGGGTGCACCTCCGGCGGCAGAGGTCGGCGTGACTTTGCACCAGCCTGAGGTGCACTGTGTTTTCTCACTGGGAAGTTGTCCCTGGATCACAGGACCCTGTCAGTGGTGGGCTGCACAGGCTCCCAGGAGGGGAGGTGTGGATAGTGACCTGTGCTTGCACATAGGCTTCTTGGTGGCTGCAGCAGCAGCCTTAGCATCTCATGCCCGCCTCTGGGGCCCGCACAGATGGCCGTGGCTCACGCCCTTCTCTGGAGCTCCTTTAAGAGGCGCTCTTAATCCCCTCTTCTCTCGCAGCAGGAATCAGAGGCAAGAAAAAGTCTCTTGTCTCTTCGGCAGCTCCAGACTTTTTCCCGGATTCCTTCCTGGCTAGCTGTGGCACACTAGCCCCTTCAGGCTGTGTTCATGCAGCCAACCCTAGTCCTCTCCCTGTTATCCGACCTCCAAAGACCGAGCCTCAGCTCCAGCCCCCACCCGCCCTGGCGGGTGAGCAGACAAGCCTCTCGGGCTGGTGAGTGCTGTTTGGCACCGATCCTCTTTGCGGGAATCTCTCTGCTTTGCCCTCCACACCCCTGTTGCTGCGCTCTCCTCCGTGGCTCAGAAGCTTCCCCCCTCCGCCACCCGCAGTCTCCGCCCACAAAGTATCTTCCTAGTGTGTGGAAATCTTATCCAAGTACGTGGGGATTTTCTTGCCTTTTGGAAGGTCTGTGGTCTTCTGCCACCGTTCAGTAGGTATTCTGTAGGAGTTATTCCCCATGTAGATGTATTTCTGATGTATTTGTGGCGAGGAAGGTGATCTCCGTGTCTTACTTTTCCACCACCTTGAAGCTCCTCCCATTCTATAACCATTCTGTTTTTCACTTTCAGTACAGTATTCAATAAAGTACATGAGATATTCAACACTTTATTATAAAATAGGCTTTGTGTTAGATGATTTTACCCATCTGTATTCTAAAGTAACTGTTCTGATCACATTTAAGGTAAGCTAGGTTAAGCTATAATGTTCAGTAAGTTGGGTATATTAAATTCATTTTCAAAGTAACGATATTTTCAACTTACACTGGGTTTACTGGGACATAATATGTTCGTGGCTATCACTACAAATTACCAAACGGTTCTCCTAAGGCATTATACCAAACTTCTCTGCCACTAGAGACAGCAAGTGTGTCATTTTCAACAGAAACTCATCAGCAATGTTAACATTTTTTTAAAAAAACAAATGCCAATTGAGTTAGCTCACAATAGTCCCTGAAGAGAAGCTATGGATTTAAATACACATGCTCCCTGGGGATCTTTTTCTTCCTCCAGGTACTTCCTTTAGTATCTAAGATGATGCTATCAGATCCTGAAGGTCAGAGTTAAAATGGGACACGTATATGTTTGAATAGTCCTCCTAGAGCTAAAGGCAGGAGAAGGCTTTTCCACTGAGGTTTAAGTTTTCTCTGTGGGATAACCTGGCTCTTATGTTCTATGAGAAGGAAGGAGAAGGGGTGAACAGGTTATTTTACCAATCCTTACTATCTCCTCCTCCCTAACTCTGAGAGGCAGCACACTTCTCCTCAGGAGCTGGCTCTCTCCTCTCCCTCACTGGTCCCTCCACAGCCTTTTCCATGCCCTCAGTAGCCCCCACTCCCAGCCCAGACACTTCCTCCTTAGCCAGGTCTTCCCTTACTCCTGCCTAGAAGATAGAACTTCCCCCACCTCCCTCCTTGCTGGGGCAGGCCTCACCTCAGGCCCTTTGCTCTAGGAATGGTGAACTTGCCTCTTCACCTAGACTTTCCCTCTCAGATCGTGGAGGCCAGGACCTGCCCTTGACTTCCTACTGTCCCCAGCAGTGACACATGCCTGGCTCATGATAGATGCTCAACAGATACCTGCATGGTCCAATAAGGCAGAAGAGTCAGAAAGTGGATAAATACTCTGGAAGATTGATAATCAATTAGAAGTCATGGTCACCAGCTTGATGTTATCCTTGGCAGTCTGGCCCTTCAGGAATCCCTGATGAATTCAAGATTCCTGATTTCCCTTCTTGCAGAACGTGAGAGACATTAGCAACTGTTGTATATTTTTCCCACATAATCCTAATCACTCTTTTGTTTTTATTTTCAGTTATCCTTAATTCAGACCCTGCTGCTGCTCACTAAAGCTCTTCAAGTTCTCATGTTATTTTGACCCATTTTTTAACCCTACCTGAACTCCCATTTCAGAACACAAAAAAGCATATCATATTGCTCCTGTGTCAAAATGAAAAAAAATTTTTTTAATCTCATATGTCATGAACGCCTTACAGTAATACCTTCTTCTCAACCCTTAAACACCACCCTGAGCAGTGGGTGTGCTGTTATCCCATTTCACAGGTAGGGAATTGAACCTCAGAGAGGTTAAACTATCTGCCTGGAATCTCAGCCAGGAGATGGCAGGCAGAAGTGAAACCCAGGCAGGCTCTGAGTGGTGGGCTCTTTCCTTTGTACTCTTGCTAAGGTCAACAGCAAATGCTTGACAAATGTCAGAAAACTGAGTTCTTCTCCTACGTTGGCCACTTTTTTCCATGAGAATATTCATAGCCATTGCCTTCTTGTGGCATGCTGCTTAGCAAATGTGAGTAAATGCTAATGCTGTCCCGATGTCACAGGACTATAAAAACGAGAACCACGGGCCCAAAAGCTAAGCAGGAAAGCTGGAGTCTTTGATGTGTCCTTGTGCAGATGTAGAGAATGGACTTGAGGACATGGGGAGGGGGAAGGGTAAGCTGGGACGAAGTGAGAGAGTGGCATGGACATATATATACTACCAAATGTAAAACAGATAGCTAGTGGGAGGCAGCCACATGGCACAGGGAGATCAGCTCGGTGCTAGAGTGGTGGGATAGGGAGGGTGGGAGGGAGACTCAGGAGGGACGGGAAATGGGGATATATGTATACACATAGCTGATTCACTTTGTTATACAGCAGAAACTAAAACACCATTGTAAAGCAATTATACTCCAATAAAGATGTTTAACAACAAGATGTTAAATAAAATCCCATATATATATATATAGACTGCTGTACTAAAACTTCATAGTAACCATAAACCAAAAATCTATAATAGACATACACACAAAAAAGAAAAAGGAATCCAAGCATAACACTAAAGATAGTCATCAAATCACAAGAGAAGAGAACAAAAGAAGAAAGGGGAACAAAAGACCTACGAAAACAAATCCACAACAATTAACAAAATGTCAATAAGAACATAAATATCAATAATTACATTAAATGTAAATGAACTAAATGCTCCAGCCAAAAGACGCAGACTGGCTGAATGGATATAAAATCATAGAAAGAAGACCTGTATATCTGCTGCCTACAAGAGGCTCACTTCAGATCTATAGACACATACAGACTGAAAGTGAGTGGATGGAAAACAGGTTTTCCACGCAAATGGAAATCAAAAGAAAGCTGGAATAGGAATACTCATATCCAACAAAATAGACTTTAAAATAAAGACTGTTACAAGAGACGAAGTAGGACTCTACATAATGATCAAGGGATCAATCCAAGAAGAAGGTATAAAAATTATAAATATATGTGCATCCAACATAGGAGCACCTCAATATATAAGGCAAATATTAAAAGACATAAAAGGAAAAATCGACAGTAACACAATAATAGTAGGGGACTTTAACACCCCACTTACATCAATGGACAGATCATCCAGGCAGAAAATCAATAAGGAAACACAAGCCTTAAATAACACATTAAACCAAATGGACTAAATTGATATTTATAGAGCATTCCATCCGAAAGCAGTAGAATACACATTCCTTTCAAATGCACATGGATCATTCCTTGGTTTTTTTTTCAAGTGTTTGTTTGTTTGTCTGTTTATACATTCTTCTCTATATCCACAGTAGATCTGTCTCCTGAAATACTTCCAAATGAACTAAAATTAAATGTGTGCTTTTACATTTCCTGTGGAAATCAAGTGGAGAAGTCTTTGGAAATAGCCCAAATTTCACCAATTCCCTAAAAGCCTTCCCAAGGATCAAAGAAACTGCAGGGAAAAATAAACACAAACAAACAAATAATTTTTTTAAGTGGCAAATAGTTTCATTCTAACCACTCACTCAGATTCCATAGGTCTCTTCTCTAAATGGGCTAATCATAACACAAATACCAATAACCACAACACCTAAAACAAAGACCCAAGATAGTTCATTCCTAAGGGAGTGGAGACAACAGTTTGCTTGCATCTGTATTTGCTCTAGAACTAGCAGCTAGATAAGAGAGCAGGCACCACAGTCATAGTGGTTCTATGCATTTCTACTTGAAGAACTATAACATTATGTCACTTATAGTTTCCAGGCAAATGCGATAGCTGTGGCAAGTACCTCCACCCCCACCTTCCTCAATGGACATTTTCCTGCAAATTAGGTGAAAATCACATTGAACTGTGTTTTAAACACGTTAGAGGAACTTGATAAGACAGGAGAAATGCTTTAGAAAGCAAGAACGGGGCAAGCACAGATTCAAGGGGACCACTTCCCAGGAAGTTACAGCTTAATCTCCAGAACTTAGGCAGTGGTTGGGAGTCCCCTTCAGATGCAGAATGACCTCAGAGAAGAAATGTCCAGCGAAGAAAGGAGGGCGCTGCCTACACAGAGGTTTCTGCCAGGTTCTAAATTCAGTGCCTAGAAGTAACACAAATGTGTGAATTGGGCCAGGTTAAAGGGAAAAAGGAGTAGAAAGGGGTGTGGAAAATGTACCCTTTTTAACGGTACTTAAAAATATGTATTTTTAAAAGTACCTGTGAATGAAAACTTTGCCTGCCATAACAGTAAACAAAGGATGTTGCAGCCATCAAGCCACTACAGCCACTGCCCCTAATGGTGAGCCCTGAGGGAACTCAGGATGGAGAAAAACTGGGCTGCCCACTGCCAAGCCCTCAGTCGCTGCAGCCACCTTCAACGGTGCACCCAATGGTTAGGGAACTCTGGATGCGAAAGAACTGGATACTGGCCCTAAATAGCTAAGGTGCATATCAAAGGAATGGTTTCAGTGAGCCCAGACTGTTGCATCTTCCCATACATAGAAAAGCACTAAATTCATTAACTTGAGATATCTGGTTTTCTTCAATTAATGGTAATCTTTTGATTATCCGGTATTTGTTGCAAAACTCCATATATATCCTGGCTCCTCCCTTACCTCTTCAGAACAGTCCCTCAGAGCTATCTGAGAGGTTGTCTTCCGGGCTTGAAGTCCTCAGAAAGACCACCAAATAAAACATACTTTTCTCAACTTTTAGGTTGTGCAGTTTTTTTTTCAGTTGACATACACTATGCAGAAACTGCTAGTTTTCTACCCCATATCCAAACTCCCTTCCTTAGCAATAGAACCCAATTTTTATTAAGGGCAGAAATGGCCCACTTAGGCTGGAAGACTACTTCCCAGGCTTCCTTGCAACTAACTATGGTCATCTGACTACATTCTGGGCAATAAGACTTACTGGCAGAGAAGAGGAAAAGAGTGGCTGATGGGAGAACCAAAAGTATCTGCCCCCTTCACTAGCCTCAAGGAACCCACACACAGTGAGAGATGGGTGCATAACACAAGTCATGGTGTGTGTTATATTCTATTGTGTACAAAAGGCTATAGGGATACAAAGTGGGAATTATTCACTCTAATGTTGAAGGTGTTTTCCTAATGTTACATAAGCAAATGGATTTCAGAGCAATGCCTAGTGACCAGCTGTGTGACTTTCAGCAAATACACCACCTCTCTGAGCCTGGGTTTTCTCATGTTTTAATGGAAAAATAAATCCCACCTTGCAGAACTACTGTGGGGATTCAGTGAGGTTAACTGTTTAAAGCAAACAGTAGGGAGCCAATCATATGGCAAATAATCCAAATCTGGCATCCCCCTTTCCAGTTGTTTCTCTTAGAGAACTAAAGCCTGTGGTGCAGAGCCAAAGAGATTGCTGCTGAGAAGGATGGGGTCTGATAACCTGTTTAAGTGCTTTCACTCCCAGAACAATTTGATAAACCATTCGCTTGCACAGGGATCTTAGTTTCTGCCCTCTGACTGAAAGCAGATCTTATTTGGAAAAGTGGGAATTTCTTAACCATGAATAGAATAGTCATTTATTAATATGATGTTGCTCATGCCCACTGAGATACTGGAGATGTTCCCTCCCCACCACCATGCCAACCACACCCAGTGGGGACCAGGGAGTGGGGAGCTAGGAAGAAGGGCATTTAAGAGCTCTTAGTCTGTTTTTATGTGTTTGGCAAGTGTCCCACACACTTTATTGTCTTGGTTTATGAGGCAAACTTGGCCAGGAAGATAACCCATGACCTTCAGGAAACTGGATGATAAGGGAATAAAAACAGATTGTTCAGCATGGAGTAAGGTCTCTTTATCTGTAGTTCTCCTCCTCCACCAACAAATTATAGGCATGTTCTCCTAGAAAAAAAATACACAGGACCTTCCTCCAGGACTGCCCAGTATGAGATTGAAGAATCCAGCAGGGACCAATCAGGCCTCAAGTGAACAACAACCCATTTTTATACATAACACTGTAACCATCCTAAACCAACTTTCAACTGCCAATTTCAGGCTCTTATATATCAGATCAAAAACATTATCATGGGGACTTCCCTGGTGGCACAGTGGTTAAGAATCTGCCTGCCAATGCAGGGGACACGGGTTTGATCCCTGGTCCGGGAAGATCCCACATGCCATGGAGCAACTAAGCCCGTGCAGCACAACTACTGAGCCTGTGCTCTAGAGCCCACAAGCCACAACTACTGAAGCCCACGCGCCTAGAGCCTGTGCTCCGCAACAAGAGAAGCTACCAAAACGAGAAGCCTGCGTACCGCAACGAATAGTAGCCCCCACTCGCCGCCAACTAGAGAAAGCCCGCACATAGCAACAAAGACCCAACGCAGCCAAATAAATAAATTAAATAAGTAAATTTAAAAAAAACATCATGGTACCACCTAGACAGTGCAAAAAAGTGAAAATATTAATTCTATTGACAAGAGGTGTGGGATTTATAAATTTAATATATTTATATTAAATATTTAAATTAAATTTATAAATTTAATATATTTGAGAAAAACAAAGGCACTTATTAGGGGTGTTAAAAGTGGCAGATCTTTAGTCTTAGTGGTATGTTTAGCTCGTTAACTGTATTTCCAACTGTGAATACAACTACAAAATTAAAGAGCATATATGAAATGTTGGGAAGATAACATCAGAGATTGTGGATAAATGACAAGGTATTATTTGAGACTATAATATATTTCAGCTGTTGGGTTTATAGTCCTCACCTTATAGCAGATATGTCTATTTGGGGGTGTGCTAAACTTTCACACAAGCTTTAAGGAATGTCTGTGTGGATTACCTGCAATCCAGCTTCTTCCATAGCCACGTCCAATCGTGTCCTACACGGTGGGATTTAGCCAAGGCAGCACAGATCCAGGTGGAGTCTCACCAGCAAGTGCCAAAACCAAGCATGCGTGGAGTCAAATAGAATCAGCCCGGAAGTCAGGTCAAAATGGGGCCCAAGTCCACAAGCCCAGGAAGCCTTGAGGGTGGCAAGAAGAGTTAGGAAGTCACTCCTGCCAGACTGGCTGCTGGGACTGAGAACAGAGGGAGGACGCCTCCTCACAATAGATCTGAACAAACCTCCATGAGCAAACACAAGAGTCTCCACTAATTTAAAGAAGCAGAAATAAGTCAGTGCCTAATGTACAGAATAGGTTGCTCCAGAAATTCCTTATTTGAAAAAATTGAGAAATTTGAACTACGATTTAGACTGGTCTGATCTGGAAATCCCTAGTTAAGAAAACACAAATTTTCTTCATAGCTAATTCTAGAGCAGTGTTGTCCAAGAGAAATATCATGCAAGCCACATGTAAAACCAAATGAAATTAATTTTAATAATAAATTTCTCCTAACCCAAGATATCTGAAGTATTATCATTTCAAAATGTAATCAATATAAAAATTATTAGTGACATAGTTTATATTACATTTGTCATACGAAGTCTTCAAACTCCAGCGTACTTTTTACACTTACAGCACATCTGAATATGAATGCGAAATTTTCATTGCAAATACTTAACTGTATTTAGATCATACAATTTATAGCTTAAAAAATTGATTCACATACACAAATTGTTTCTAATATACTTAAAAGTTTCCCAGTAAATGAACTGAGTATTAGTTCCTAGCACTGCAGGAAAAAAACCAACAATAAATGGCCTTACTTTCCAGAAAAAGCACAGGGGCAACAAATGCATGACCTCTACCTCATGCTTTTGCCTTCCAGATCTTATGTAGGTGCAAGTGATTGGTGGAATCTAAATTACATCTAGAACTTGAACTGCAAGGCAGGCTGGGGAAGTTTTAGTCTTCTCGGTATGGGAAGACCCTAAAAAAGAGGTTGGAATATATATTGAGGCCAATGCACCATGTGCCCATGATGTTCATTGCAACAGCATTTACGACAGCAATCACTAAATAGAAAATAGACTAAATGCACAAAAGTAAAGGGCTAGTAAAATAAAGCGTACTCTATCCAGGTA